>NW_026020388.1:1037855-1112503 GCF_900185275.1 Solanum verrucosum
AGTCTCAAATATAGCGGTCGATTGTGTGTTCTGAATGTTGCAGAGCTTCGACATCAATTATGGAAGAGGCACATCATTCCCGTTATTCTATCACCCTGGTTCGACGAAGATGTACCATGATATTAAGGGAGATCTATTTGTGACAGGGGATGAAGAAGGACGTTGCTGAGTTTGTGCGCAGTGTCCTAACTGCCAACAGGTGAAGGTTGAGCACCAAAAGCCTACTGGCTAGCTCAAGAGATAGCCATTCCTTTGTGGAAGTGGGAAGCAATTAATATGGATTTTATTACAGGGTTACCTCGATCGCTTGCAAGTTTGACTCTATTTGGGTAATTGTTGATAGACTAACAAAATCAACCCACTTCTTACCAGTCAGGGCTACTTTTCTGCCGAAGACTATGCAGGGCTCTATATTAGAGAGATTTAGGCTACACGGTGTCCCAGTATCTATTATCTCTGATAGAGAAGCACAATTTACCGCCAACTTCTGGAAGTCCTTCCCAGAAAGGATTAGGGACACAAGTTAATCTTAGTACCGCCTTTTACCCTCAAACTGATGGCCAGGCTGAGCGCAAAATTTTGACCCTCGAAGATATGTTATGGGCTGCGCGCTAGACTTCAAGGGAAGTTGGAATGACCCTTTGCCTCTTAATGAGTTCGTGTACAATAATAGTTATCATTCCAGTATCGGGATGGCACCTTATGAGGCTTTGTATGGGAGAAAATGTAGATCCCCCATTAGATGGTTCGAGGTAGGTGAGTCAAGGTTGATCGGACCTGACTTAGTCCAACAGAAAGTAGAGAAAGTTAAGCTCATTCGGGAGAGGTTGCTAACAGCCCAAAGCCGACAGAAGTCATACTGAGATGTGCGACGAAGGGACTTAGAGTTTTGTGTCGATGACTAGGTATTCTTAAAAGTCTCGCCTATGAAAGGTGTTATGAGATTTGGCAAAAAAGGCAAACTTAGTCCAAGATTCATTGGGCCATACCAGATCCTTCGGAGGGTAGGACAAGTGGCTTATGAGTTAGAATTGCCTTCGGGGCTAGAATCTGTTCATCCAGTTTTCCATGTATCGATGCTACGGAAGTGCATAGGAGACCCTTATCGGGTTGTTCCAGTTGAGGATGTTCAGATCACAAAGGATTTGTCCTACGAGGAAACTCCAGAGCCATATTAGATCGACAGGTTCGTAAATTGAGGACCAAGGAGGTGGCTTTGGTTAAAGTATTGTGGAGAAACAACAATAGAGAAGAGGTGACCTGGGAAGCTGAGGATGGCATGAGGTCCAAATATCCTCAATTGTTTCATACCCCAGGGTGATAACATATCAATTTTTATTAGCGAAGTAAGGTTAGATACCTATCAATTTATATTTTTTTTATATATTATTGCTTATTATTATGGTTGTTGTCGTTGTATTTTGCTCGCACTGTTATTGCGGAGCTATAGTGCTTAACTATTTATGCCGTAATGTGAGACGCCTAGGTTAAAATTTCTGCATTTCAGGTTATGGATAGTCACATTCACAAATGATACTTTGCCTCTACTTTGGGAACTCCTAGAGACACGATTGTGTGACTCAGATTTTTCATTCGAGGACGAATGTTTCTAAGGGGGAAGGATGTAACACCCCAATTTTTCCAAAACGTCTAAATTAACTCGTACCTTCGTGGAAAGACAAAGAGAGTGACTAATAAATTAGAAAGGATGTGGTATGTCGTATTTTAAGTTTTCAAGGGTTTTATCTCAAGTTTTGAAGTTAAGTAAGTGACAAAATAAAAGTTGGCGAAAGTTATCATAAGTTCCTTTTTAAAGATTTCTTTGAAATTTGGGTCAAATGTATTAGATGTTTTCTACCAGTATATAAAGAGTTAGAAAGCCTATTACCCATTAAATCAAAGGCCTACGAGTCTAGTTTGTAACGCATAAAACCCCGTATTAAACGGACATTCGAGTAAAACGTTATGAGGGTTTTACTAGGGACTGCCAAGGCAGAATCCGGGTCGGATCTGGGTCGGGTAAATAAATATGGTATGTCGGCTATTTAACATTTTTAGCCATGGAAACAGTTCATTTCAGTTCCAAAACCAGAAAAAAAAACTTAGAAGAGGGTTCCTATGGAGTCCTAGCATGATGAAGGTTAGTTTTGACGATTTCTACCATTAAACGTTGCCCCCGTGCCTAGAAACGTAATCCCTACACGTGGCAATCATTTTTCCCTTCTATTTGCTGCGTTTGGAGCTGGTTTTTGAAGATATAAATTTGTTACTATTGGTGTTTCTTCAAGGTTTTAACTTGGTTAACTAAGGTAATCATCTCGGGACTCTTTTGATGATTGTTTTTATGAATTTCTACGGATGTTTCAACAAGTTGGGAAAATATGGCAAATCTGCCGATATAAGATTAATTATAAACTGTTTATAGGTGCATACCAGTTGTGTATATATAGTGTTTGCGAAGCTTAGGACATAAGGAACAACTTTCGTGAAGGAACTACGGTCTTTCAAGCGTTCATTGGAAAGGTATGTTAAGGCTATTCCCTACTTACGACATGTTTCCTTAAAGTTTAAAAGCAATGTATTTAGGTTGTTATCCTTAATATATTGTTGGCTGCTCGAGTTGATATAATCCTCCCTTGTTGGGATTCTTGTTCAGTTAGTAGCGTCCCTATGTTGGACATGACTTAAGAGGCTATTTGTATAGGTTGCTTATAACTATACTGCTTGCTTTTAGCGGTTGGATTGTTATTATTGTCGTTGGGGCTATTGTGGTTAGCTGCAGGAATGTGATCTATGCCTAGAAGGGCTATATTCTGCCTACAGGGCTATATGGATGCCTAACAGGGCTATGAGTTGCCTACAGGGCTATATTGACGCCTAAGAAGGCTATGTTCTTCCTACAGGGCCATGTTGTTGCCTAAAAGGGCTATGAGTTGTCTATAAGCTACGTTGATGCCTAAAGGAGATATGTGCTACCTAAGGGGCTTTATTAATGCCTAAGAGGGCTATGTGACTGCCTACGGGGATAGGGGACTACTGATAGGGGTATATAGGTTGATTGGCACTTTCCGAGCTTATGTGGGCCTGAGTAGGTGATCTTGTGTGCTGTTTGTACCTGTCGAGCTTATGGGGGCTTGGTTAGGTTGTTGTTTTATTATTTTTGATAAGTTTAGATTTAGGAGCAGGTCAGTACACTTATCTTAGCCTTGATTTATTTATTGGATTATTCCAGTATATCAGGATACCTCATCATAGTCTATTGCCTTTCATACTCTGTACATTATTTTGTAGTGACGCCCTATGGCCTTGGGGGCGCTGCATGCATGTCCTGACAGACGACTGAGTAGACCTCCTGAGCAGCAGGATTGACTTTTATCCGGTTGGCTTGCCCCTTTCCTCCGAAGCTGCCAGAGTTGGGAGGTTTGTTACATTTTGTTGTATATATCTTTATGGGTAGGCTGGGGCCCTGTCCCACCAATCTTTACTACTCTTAGAGGCTTGCAGACTAGTGTGTGGGGTTTATAGCTACGTTATGGCAGTGCTGGCCTATGTTGTTGGTTTGCGGAAGCTTGGGAGCTGTTTGATGTATTGTATTGATATATACCTGCTTTTAGTTTTGGTATAGATATCATGGTGGCCTCGCCAGCCCAATTAGGACTTTTGTGCTAGTTGACTATTTCTTTATATGATCTCCTGGGAGTAGCTGTTTCTTTTATAGATTAGTTGACAGGGGCCTTGCCGGCCGATGGCTTAGTTTTAAGTCGAGATATACTTATTTGATTTCTTGATTGTGTGTGGCTGTCATGCGCTACTAGCAAATGGTTCAGCAGGGTCAGCTCGGGCCTGAATTTTGGCATTAGGAGCCAGTTGCACCTCTCAAGTTTGGGGTGTGACAATAGACCCCTCTGAACTGGAAGCAGCCCTAGTTGGTGACCCAATCAGTGTGTGCTCCTCATCAGACTGGGAGACAGTGACTACGTCGGGAAGCACCTTCCGGGGGGTGCCTCTGGTGCCTTGAGGTGCAGTGCGAGAAGTCCTAGTGTTGAGAGGCACATATGCTGGATCTGTGTCGGTGTCTGTGTCCTCATCAATAAACTGGAAACTAAGGGCAATAGATTTTGACTTGCCCCTTTTTGAGTAGGTGACCAGCTTCTTGGGTGCCATTGTACCTGCGGGAGCGATATTAGTGCCCAAGACTAACCAAAACTATACTAAGAAAGAGTGGAAAAACTATAAACGAACAGTAACAAAGACAAAAAAAAAAACTCTAAAAAAATTGCAGACACAGGCTACAGTAGTCATCCACGGAGGGTACCTACGGTCCGTAGACTGATCTACGGTCCGTGGATCAGGGGACCAACAATATAAGTCGCAGATGAAAACCACAGATGTGCAGAACAGTCTGTATATTAATCTACAGACCGTAGTCCACGTCCGTGGTTTCGCACTTGGTAATATTTTTGTGTGCATCCAGTGACGAACCTCATCTACGGTCCGTAGATGGATCTACGTTTTGTAGACGGGGTATCGTGGATGCCATCTGTGCCAGATTTCAGCCATATATTTTTTTTGATCAATTATATTTGGCCTTATGTTTCAACATTAACGAAGCCTCATCATGCATTTCAACATTCAATTATGCTAGTTCTTCATTCTTAAGATTCCGACTGATCATTTTACCAAACAATTTAGACAAGTTTTGGAACCCTAAGTCAAAACTTACATATAGACTTACAATCACCTACAATTACGTTACACAATCACTATCTATCGTTCCATGGGCATTGTAATTTTCAAGTTTATCATGCAATTTCATCTACAATTACCCAAGGTCAAGATCCAACTCCCAACTTTAGATATTCAATCTATGAATCGAAATTCAAAGTGAGGGGAAAGTCTATTACCTTACAAGCAACGAGGAGTGGGGTGATTTCGTGACGACACAACGCTTAGCAAGACCAAGGAATCACCTCTTCGCTACTAACCAAACACCGGACCCTTCTTATGGGATATGGAATGGGTTGTAATTGAAATGGAAGGGAATGTGAGAATTTATGGAAGGAGTGATAGTATGGGGGAGTTATGGAGTGATTTAGGGAGTTAATGGGATGGGGGAAACAGTTTTGGGAGTAATGGAGGGTATTTGAAATGGTTTAAAACATGAGGGTTTTTAAATAGGGGGTCCGGGTCGGGTCAGACAGCCTTAGGGTTTGGACTCACGAGACCCCGTCTACGGTCCGTGAGTCGATCTACGGTCCGTAGATCAGGACCATAGATCACTATTACACTTGGAAAGGTTTAGATGCTTACCTGGGATCTACGGACACCATTTACGGTCCGTTGATGAATCGATGGACCGTCGATGGGGTCCGTAGACCTCTGCACCAGACCATTTTGCTGCAGATTTTTTGTGGTGTACCTGCACATGTAGCAACCAATAGGCTATTATTTTTTTACATTTTCTCGACACTTTTTAGACACGGACCCTATACTAATTCTAGCCAACACTAAGAACTAAAACACTGAAACACCTACCTAAATTGATACAAAGACGCAAGTAATCAGAGAAAGCTAAACTACTAAATGGAAAACAGAACCCTATCGTTGGCTAGATTGTACATCTTGGGTTACCTCCCATGCAGTGCTTGATTTAACGTCGCGGTACAATGCAGGTGTCTTGATTACTCAGACTTCATCAAGATTGTAGGCCTCAATCACTTCTTGCACAGTTTCAGCATTTCCCAGATAGATCTTGATCCTTTGCCCGTTCACCACGAACTTTGTTCCATCCCTATTTTCAAGCTCAACCGCTCCATGCGAGAGCACTTTTGTGAACAAAAATGGCCCGGTCCACTTGGACTTGAGTATGCCTGGAAACAGGCGCAACCTAGAGTTAAATAGCAGCACAAGATCACCAACCACATATTCTCACTTTTCAATTCTTTGATCATGATACCTCTTCATCTTCTCTTTGTACAAGGCTAAACTTTCATAAGCTTTTAGGCGAAACTCATCAAGCATATTCAAGTCATTCATCCTTTGGTTAGATGCGGCGCCCCAATCCAAATTTAACTTCTTCATTGCCCACATAGCCTTATGCTCTAGCCCTACTGGTAAATGACAAGACTTCCCATATACAAGTTGGTAAGGAGACATACCTATGGGGGTCTTGTATGCAGTGCGATATTCCCATAGAGCATCATCAAGCTTCCTTGACCAATCTGCTCTATTAGCATTCACAGTCTTTGCCAATATCTGTTTGATCTCTCTGTTGGATACTTCAACTTGACCGCTAGTCTGTGGATGGTAAGGAGCGGCTACATTGTGACAGACACCATATTTCTCAAGTAGTACCTTGAACAACTTATTACAAAAGTGAGAACCTCCATCGCTAATAATGGCCCTCGGTGTACCTAATCTGGAGAAGATATTCTTTTTCAAGAATGTGGTGACACGTTTACCTTCATTGTTGGAGAGTGCAACTGCTTCCACCCACTTTGATACATAATCAACCGCAAAAAGAATATACTTCATCCCATATGAACTCACAAATGGACCCATAAAATCAATGCCCCATACATCAAACAACTCTATCACCAATATAGGATTCATGGGAGCTCTTGGCTCTTTGAAACCCCTCCTTCTTTTTGGCAACGATCACAAGACTTGGCGAAGTCATGAGCATCTTGGTGAATGGTAGGCCAGTAGTACCCACATTGCAAAATCTTATGTGCAGTCTGAATACCACTATGATGTCCACCAACAGATGATGAATGGCATGCTTCAAGTACACTCAACATCTCAACCTCAGGCACACATCGACGAATAATCCCATCAGCACAACTACGATACAAGTAAGGTTCATCCCAAAAGAATCTCTTCACTTCATGCATAATTTTTTTTCCTTTGGTGAAAAGACAAACCGGGGGGAACAATATTGCTTGCCAAATAATTAGCAAAGTCTGCGAACCAAGGAATCAAATCATGAGAAGCAGCCAATACATATTCATCTGGAAAAGTATCATTAATTTCAGCCCTATCTCCAAGCTTCAGCATAGCCTCTTCCTCTAATCTGGACAAGTGATCGGCAACTTGATTTTCGGTCCCCTTTCTATCTTTTACTACAAAATCAAACTTCTGCAGCAACAATACCCATCTAATCAATCTCGGTTTTGCATCATTTTTCTCCATCAAGTACCTCAATGCAGAATGGTCAGTATGCACTATGACCTTAGTACCAAGCAAATAGGATCGAAATTTCTCGAATGCGAAAACCACCGCAAGAAGTTCTTGTTCGGTCACAGTATAGTTCTTCTGTGCCATATTTAGAGCTTTGCTAGCATAGTAAATAGGGTGAAGAATTTTCTCTCGCCTTTGTCCCAATACTACACCACGCGTCAATCCACTCGCATCGCACATTACCTCAAACGGTAGTCCCCAATCCGGTGAAATAATGATTGGTGTTGTGACCAACTTCTTCTTCAACTCTCCAAATGCTCTAACACAATCATCATCAAAATAGAATTTACACTCCTTCTCGAGCAGTTTGCATAACGGATGTGCAATTTTGGAAAAATCTTTGATGAGCCTCCTATAAAAACCTGCATGCCCAAGAAAACTTCTAACACCTTTTGCAAAAATAGGTGGTGGAAGCTTTTGTATTACTTCAACTTTAGCTCTATCAACCTCAATACCTTTCTCTGAAATTCGATGACCCAACACTATACCTTCTTTAACCATGAAATGACACTTTTCCCAATTCAGCACCAAGTTACAGTCTTCACATCATTTAAGCACCTCGGCCAGATGATATAGGCAACGATCAAAAGAATCACCTACCACTGAAAAATCATCCATGAACACTTCAATAGTATCCTCCACCATATCAGAAAATATCGACATCATACATCGCTGGAAGGTTGCTGGAGCATTGCACAACCCGAATGGCATCCGTTTGAAAGCAAAAGTCCCATATGGGCAAGTGAAGGTGGTCTTCTCTTGGTCTTCTGGAGCTATAGATATTTGATTGTAGCCCAAAAACCCATCAAGAAAATAATACCAACCATTTCCTGCAAGTCTATCCAACATCTGGTCCATGAATGGCATGGGAAAGTGGTCTTTTTCAGTCCATACATTCAACTTCCGGTAATCCATACAAACTCTCCATCCAGTAACGGGCCTTATTGGAACAAGCTCATTTCTTTCATTTGGAACTACACTCATACCTCCCTTTTTAGGCACACACTGCACAGGACACACCCAACTACTATCAGTAATGGGATAGATGACTTTTACATCTAGCCACTTAATGATCTCCTTTTTAACGACCTCTTGCATATGTGGATTTAATCCTCTCTAGTGCTCAAAACTGGGCTTCTGATCTGGCATGAGTTGGATTTTGTGAGAGCAAATACCGGGGGGAATCCCAATAATGTCTGCAATAGTCCACCCAATAGCTCGCTTGAACCTCTTTAATACAGTCACCAAGCACTCTACTTGCCTCGCATTCAAATCTGCTGCAATGATGACCGGCAAAGTATTCTCTTCGCCGAAGTATACATACCTCAAGTGCGGTGGTAAAGCCTTAAGCTCCAATTTCGGTGCCTCCACAATGGATGGTCTTGTGGGTGGGGACTCGCGATTCTTCATGTCTAACTCATACTTCTTTGGTTTAGACCGGTGTTCACACTTGTCGAGTGCGGCTACAAACTCATCATACTCTTCAATACCATCACTATCGAAGTTCATCATAACTGTTGCTAGTGCCTCAACACCTAGTCGCTCTTCAATTCGCACTTCTTACCCACTCTCCACTCTGTAAGTTATAGCAGATACTGTTTGGAGCTCACCATTCTACTTCATGGACCTACAAATATTGAAAGTTGCTTCTTCATTGTTCAGTCTGAACTTTATCTGCCCCATTTCCATATGAACCAACGCACGCCCTGTGGCAAGAAATGGTCTCCCAAGGATGATAGGAACCTCAAAGTCAATCTCACAGTCAAGAATCACAAAATCCGCCGGAAAGATGAAAGATTCTACTTTCACTAGCACATCATGGAGTACACCAATGGGCCTCTTCATAGTTCGATCAACCATTAGTAACTGCATTGCAGTGGGCTTTGGGTCCCCTAGACCCAACTTCTTGTAAATAGACATGGGCATGAGGTTGATGCTAGCACCCAGATCACACAATGCCTTAGCAAAGTGTAACAACCCTATAGTACATGGGATCGTGAAAGCACCAGGGTCTTCCTTCTTCTGAACCAGAGATCTTGTAGCAATAGCGCTACAATGCTGCAATCTATCATCATCTTCAAAACTCACAGACCCTTTCTTTGTCACCATATCTTTCATAAACTTGGCATACCCAGGCATTTGCTCCAAGGCTTCTATCAAAGGGACATTGATAGAAAGCTGCTTCAACATAGTAATAAACCTACGATATTTATCATCTTCAGTCTTCTTCACTAACCTCTGTGGGAAAGGTGGTGGAGGTCTAGGTATGGGGACCACTTTCTGAGATATCTCCGTTTCTTGCTCTGTCGCAGTCTCAGACTCTTCTCTAACTTCCACCACGTCATCTTCTTTTCTAATCTCAGTATCCACCACAGACGGCATAGGTGGATCTATGGTTTACTTACCCCTTCGAGTAGTAATTGCCATACAATGACCATCATTCTTAGGATTCTGGATGGTGTTGCTAGAAAGAGTGTCAGGTTGACGCGGGTTCACTGTAGTAGACAATTGAGTCATCCGTTGCTCTAGATGTTTTATTGACACTACATGGTCATCAACCTTTTGACCAATGCCAGACAAGTCGTTTCTCATCTCCTTCACATTCTCATCAGTTGCATCAAACCTTCTCATCATCGTCTGCATCATATCTTTAATACGCGCCGTATTACCTCCAGCTTCCCTAGCACCAGATTCCCGATTTTGAGGGGGAACATAGGGTCCAACCCGATTGTTTCTGTTGCCATAGTTGTTCCTGTTGTAGTTGTTGTCGCGATTGAAGTTCCCATCCCGGACATAGTGACCCACTCAGTTGTAATTTCCATAGTTCCTACCTTGGTTCCCTTGACCTTGACGCCAATTTTCCGTGTTGGATTCTTGGGCATTTGGTCGAAAACCCCCCGTCTGATCATTCACGGCATAAGTATCCTCTTCATAGTAACACTCCTCAGCTGGTGGTGGAGTTCTAGTTAAGTAGTTCACAACATTTACCTTTTCTGCTCCTCTGCTCACATGCTTCAATACCAACCCCAACTCTGTCCTCATCTGAGCCATCTCCTCACGAATATCATCTGTAGAGTTGACGGTTGTATTATGAACGACAAATGTGTTTCTCCCAGTATCTGATCTCCTAGTGCTCCATGCTTTGTTGTTGCGAGAGATCCTCTCCAATTTTTCGGCAATATGTACATATGTATAATTACCATATGAACCTCCAGCAATAGTGTCAAGAACTGCTTTATTGTTATCATCTTGTCCTTGATAGAAATATTCCTTCAGCGACTTATCATCAATATGGTGATTTGGAACACCTCTTACGAATGCAGTGAATCTGTCCCAAGAGTTACTCACAGACTCTCCAGGTAATGCTATAAATTGTTGAGCCTATCTTTGTGATTTAGCTTCTTGGACACTGGATAGTACTTCGCTCGAAACACGTCTGCCAGTTGGTCCCATGTAAATATTGAGTTATAAGGAAGCTCAGTGAACCATACTGTAGCATTGCCTGTCAGTGATAGAGGAAACACTCGTAATCCAATGACATCCAAATCCAGGTCTGGTCTACCTACACAACTTTTGCAAACCACCCTTCGCTTGGCTAAGTGAGCATGTGGACCCTCCGATGGCGATCCTGAGAATAAGCCTCTTGCTGTAAGCATCTGGATCAAACTACTAGTCACCACAAATGTGTGACCTGGAGGTAAAGGGGGTAAGACAATAAGTCCATCAGAGTTTTCTATATTCATGTTGCCCCGATAGTTTTCATGTTGTCGTGGGCCTAGTAGATCTTGCGCCATCAGCGTATCTCCCAATCGATTTTCAGCTGGAACCTGGTTGTCTTCACCAACTACCCTCTGTCGTTGTAACTCAACTGCATCATCTAGATTTCCTCTGATAGGATCAATTGGATCTCTTTGATTGTTCATTCTTCGCAAGGTGCGATTCAACTCTAGATCGTAAGGAGTAAGTGGTTCACCCTGGTTCCGTGTACTTGGCATATACTAGAGTCAGAACCTAAGAGGGACATAAACAAAGAGGAAAAGTAAAATTAGGAAATATTTGACTAACGTTCAATAATGTAGTTAAAATAAATCTAAAATCCAAATTCCCTGGCAACGGCGCCAAAATTTGATATGCTCAAATTACACCTCCCTATAGAAGTATAAGCGATCGTTATCAAGTAAAGAACCCAACTTGTAGGTTGGGGTCGATCCCATGAGAAAAATGGTTTAGACTGTACTTTAACCAACAATTATATTCAATTAGTCAAATTACTTCCAGAAACAGGTAATTAAAGGGGGGTTTGTTTGTGTGAAACAAATAGTAAGAATTTAATAAGTAATCAGTAATCAAAACTCAACTTTGGTTGTTATCAATATAAGAGAAATAACTAGGGTATACGTGTTCCCCACAAGCTCATAACGTAGTAATCCTAATAATAGCAATCATTTCCTAGTGTATTACATGCAAAGTGATAAGTTAGGTATCTCTAAATCTTTGGTCCGGCATCTAGAGAATTTCACCCCGCACCTTGGTCCGGCTACGTGTGTATAATTTACTAACCCTTACATTTACCTCATATTAGACATCATAATCGATGTTTGGCTTAGTTATTACTTCGCACCAATTGATACTAGCCTATTAGATTGTATCACAGTAAATCTATGTTGATAATTCTTTTCTTGTTGATTACCTCCTTGGTCCGGCAAGTAGCAACAAGGCAAGTTCTAACACGTGCACTCGTTAAAAAGACTTTTAAACGAAAGAATTATCAATGCATGCAAACCACTATTCAAGAATTGCTTATTTACTATTCATACTTTGGTAATCGCTCATGGTTCCCACAACCCTAGTTGTGGATTTAGTTACTCATATTAGCAAGAACACAATTCATAGTTTTATATGAAGGAATCATGAACTTACGTAAAGAGAATAATAAACCCAAAAATTTAACTTGATCTGCGAAGCCAGAATCTTCAAAACGAACTTAGGAAATCAATAACTTCTAGAGTTGCAAATTAATCTCCAAAGGCACAAAGTAAAACTAGAATAATAATGTCTAACCCCCAATAACGAGGTTTACATGCCCTATTTATAGAAAACAAATCCTAAATTAAAAGGGAAACAATTTAAGGAAAGTTTGTTCAGGCACGCGTCTTCATTCCACGAGACTGACTTACGAACCGTCGATGGATCTACGATCCGTAAGTCCCTTCCGTCATCCAGGACTTAGAAAATATTTCAGCTTCCAAAAATCAGCTATCACACTAAATCTATGTTGATAATTCTTTTCTTATTGATTACCTCATTGGTCCAGCAAGTAGCAACAAGGCGAGTTCTAACGCGTGCTCTCGTTAAAAAGACTTTAAATGAAAGAATTATCAATGCATGCAAACCACTATTCAAGAATTTCTTATTTACTATTCATACTTTGTTAATCGATCATGGTTCCCACAACCCTAGTTCTAGATTTAGTTACTCATATTAGCAAGAACACAATTCATAGTTTTAGATGAAGGAATCATGAACTTACGTAAATAGAATAATAAACCCAGAAATTTAACTTGAATTGCAAAGCCAAAATCTTCAAAACAAACTTAGGAAATCAATAATTGCTAGAGTTGCAAATTAATCTCCAAAGGCACAAAGTAAAACTAGAATAATAATGTCTAACCCCTAAAAACGAGGTTTACATGCCCTATTTATAGAAAACAAATCCTAAATTAAAAGGGAAACAATTTAAGGAAAGTTTGTTCAGGCACGCGTCTTCATTCCACGAGACTGACTTACGGACCATCAATGGATCTACGGTCCGTAAGTCCCTTCCGTCAGCCAGGACTTAGAAAATATTTCAGCTTCCTTAAATCAGCTTCTCTGAAGCAAACGACGGACTTGCAGTACAGATCGTAGATCGATCCATGGTCCGTCAATCCCCTCCGTAGCTCCGCACTTAGAATCTTCAAAAATCAGGTACTGGAACCCATGCAGTCTCATTCTACGGATCGATCAGTACGGTCTGTAGATCAATCTACATACCGTCAATGGCCACCGTGGTTCCACACTTGGTCAGATTTCCCTGATTTGTCATCCATACCTTGCCTGCTGATCTACGATCATCACCTACGGACCGTCAATGGACCTACGGTCCGTAGATCACCTCCGTGACTGCTCTTTTTCTGCATTTTTCTCAGCTGTCTCTATACTCCTGCGCCTGAACATCTTTCCTGTAAAGTACAATAAAAACACATAAAAACCAATACAAAAAGGCCCTAGACACACACAACTTGTAAGTGAAATGTATTAGAAATACCGTAAACTCACGGTATATCAGTCAACACCGGAGCGGAAGTTAGTCTATCCTTCAACTCTTGGAAACTCTTGTCACATGTTTCGGACAACACAAACTTAGTCTTCTTTTGAGTCAAGGCCATCAAAGGAAAGGCAATTAATTGATGAGAAACCCTCAACAAACCTTCTATAGTAACCGGCCAAACCCAAGAAACTTCTAATATCCAAGGGAGTTAGATGTCTAGGCCAACTCTTGACCACATCCATCTTCTTAGGATCTACCTCAATACCCTTACTCGAAACAATATGACCGAGGAAAGCTACGGACCTTAACCAAAATCACACTTGCTAAACTTTGCAAAAAGTTGTTAGTCCTTAAGAACTTGTAATACGATCCTCAAATGGTCAACATGCTCATTCTCACTCCTTGAATAGATCAAAATTTTATCGATAAACACAATCACACACATGTCAAGGTATTGTCTAAACACCCAATTCATCAAGTCTATAAATGTCGTTAGAGCATTAGTCAACCCAAACAACATTACTAGAAACTCATAATGACTATACCGAGTTCGAAAAGTCACCTTCGGAATGTCATCATTTTTCACCCTCAATTGGTGATAACCTGATCGGAGGTCAATCTTAGAGAAATAACTTGCCCCTTGAAGTTGGTCAAACAAATCATCTATCCTTGGGAGAGGATACTTATTCTTAATGGTCACCTTGTTCAACTGTCGATAATCAATACACATACGAAGAGAACCATATTTATTCCTTACAAACAAAACTAGAGCACCCCATAGAGAGATACTCGATAGAATGAAACTCTTATCCAACCAATCCTTCAATTGTTCTTTCAACTTCTTAAGTTCTACCGGAGCCATACGATAAAGAGGAATGGAAATAGGTTGCGTATCTAGGAGAAGGTGAATACCGAAGTCTATTTCCCGCTCGGGAGGAATACTGGGTAAGTCATCTGGGAATATTTTCGAAAACTCATTAACAACGGGGACCGACTCAAGAGACGGGGTTTCAGAATCTACATCCCTTACCCTAACTAGATGGTAAAAGCAACCATTAGAAATCATCTTTCTAGCTTTAAGATAAGAGACAAACTGACCCTTAGTCATAGAATCCCCCCCCCACCCTCATTCCATTCTAGGATAGGCTCATTTGGGAACTGAAACTTGACTACACGAGTTCTACAATCAATAGAAGTATAGCATAAGTGCAGCCAATCCATTCCCAAGATAACATCAAAGTAGAGACAGAAAAAGGTTCTAACAACACATCGGGGAGAAAATCAAACCTCATAGCCACATATGGCGTCACAAAAGACAAGGTAGCACCGGGATCAAGTAAATCATATACATCAAGTTGGAAAATTTTCAACATACCGATAATCACATCGGGAGAACCTTTTTGCTCACCTTGAGTCTGAAGGGCATAGAAGTGGTTTTGCTTAGGATCATTGGGACCTACACAACTAGTAGAGGCTTGTTTACCCTCTCTTCCTTGAGCCTTAAGCATCGGACAATCCCTCATTTGTGACCACTTTTACCACAACTATAACAACCATCTGAGCCGGCTAGGCACTTACCATCGTGCTTCTTTCCATACTTAATACAAGTAGGCATGGGCAACGAAGATCCACTACCATTACCTCCTTGAGACTTAGGGTTAGACACCCTATATTTTTTTAACTTAGGAAGATCATTGGAGGAACCTTGACCGGAAAACCTTTGTCGAAATCTAGGACAACCTTGTCCACCAGACCTTGCATTAGAGAAATTTCCATCACCTGTCCTACCCTTTTTACCTCCCTAGAATTTTCCTTAAGTTTTTCCTCCTCAATTTGTTGTGCATGCACCGTAAGACGAGAGATGTCCATATCATGAATGACCATTGCAATTCGGCACTCTTTAACCATCATTTCGGACATACCCGATACAAACTTACTCATCTTAGCCCTTGAATCCGCAACCAATGTTGGAGCATACTTAGACAATTAAGTGAACTTTAGAGCATATTCCCTCACACTCATACTTCCTTGTCGAAGGTTAATGAACTCAAGCACCTTGGCTTACCTCATCTCAAGGGGAAAGAACCTATCAAGAAATGGGGCCTTAAAATTCTCCCAATCAAGAGGACCCACATCTTTCGACTTCCCTTCTTTCCATTGGTTATACCATATTTGAGCCACACCTTTCAATTGGTAAGCGGTCAACTCCACATTTTCCACTGGCGTAACTCCCATGATCATTAAAACCTTATAGACCTCATCAATAAACTCTTGAGGATCTTCCTCAACTTTGGAATCATGAAACTCCGAAGGGTTCATCCTTGTGAAGTCCCTCACTCTTGAAGCCGTCGTACCCACATTTGGGTTCACGGGAACCACTACCTCCCTATTTTCTTGGGCCGTCATATCTTCGGCCAATACTTGAAAAGTAGCCCTAAACTTTGCATTCGACACTTGTTTGGCCAAAGGATCGACCGGAACATGAAGAGCTTAGGGAGGATCTTCTTGTTCCACATTCTCCATCGCATTCCTTGTAGCATAAGCTCTTCGGGTAGCCATATCCTGAAGAACATAGGATAAGGATTAGGAGAGAGACCTTATAGAGTTAAACTCTATCGCATGACATAAGAGTAATGAAAGAAGTGGAGTTTCCTAATCATCTTGTAGCCTTTCATTCATAAATGTGGTGCGCTTCACACTCATGAGCAAGACTCTACTAGACGTGGCTTATGAGACATACTAGGACCATTATAAACCTTGTTCTTTGATTACCAAGTATGTCACGACCCAGGGGTACCCCCTAGATGTAACATGACGTATATAACCCCGAAGGACTCCATACAAGCCACTTAGCTCTCATAACATAATAAATAGAACAATAAGAGTAAAAATAGTCCATGTCCAAAATATTTTATAAAATGAAAAGCGGAAGTCTAAACTCGTGTTTCATCATAGCCATATAATACAATAGAATGAAATTGGGCCTAGCCTATACATCATGTCCAAAAGATAAATACATGAAAGAAACTAAACAATAAAACTCCATTCTCGAAGTATGAGGACTCACCAAAGCTCGAGAATCAATCAAATCACCTACTAGCCACAAAACTGAGCACCCTGAATATCGGACCTTACATTTGGGAAAAAAGTAGGCAAGAGTATGTGTTAGTACAAAACAATGTATCAAGTATGATAGCCATGCGTAAAACATTTAAAATCATGCTAAAAGGGACATTTCATTTCATGCCATGCAACTGATCAAGTTAAACATCATATGAAAGAGTTATAAAACATAAGTCATAAATCATGGTCAACGCAAGTTAACTTCTTCTTTAAAACCTTTGAACCCATATGCAATACTTCTTGAATAACCTTAGTTCATTCTTACTTGTGGGGAATTATCCTTAACCGACATGAGACCAAGTGAGCTATAACATGATCCCCCGGTATGTCCCATATCGAAAATGAGTGTTCTACTTGCCGAAGGTAGAACCTCAACTTCTAGATTAAGTGGATCCACTAGCTAATCAACCTATGTGGGCACATATTTATGGGATAAGGAGATTGCTACTAGAAACCCGAACTCTACTTCGTGAAGGCTTCCATCTCATGAGATCACTTTGGAAATTCGAACTCTAATAACGTGAGAGCTTCTATCTCATCTTCAATATCCACTCGGTGCTAAGAATAAATTCCCATGGAATAGTCATTTCTTACTTGACTTCATTACTCATGAAATTGTTCCATTCGACAACCAATTCAAGCTAGTTTCATTAAGATAGCTCCTTGTCTTTGATTCAATTAAGTCCATAGTTTACATCTTAAGGTCAAAATCCACTTTCAATCATAAACTCTTATAAAACATGGGTTAGATATGGATTTCATCATAAATACATGTAAAGCTTGCAATACATGCCTAATTTCATAAAATTTTTCCTTGAAGATCAAAATCCCACATCATATAATTCATAACTTGAAAACATGGGGATTACATGGGTTCATGGGGTAAATCATCATAAAATCAATGTAATTCATCAATTCATACATAAGAGATCATAATTCAATAGTTTAAATCAACAATTTAGAAAACCCATGATAATTGAAGAAAACCCTAACTTAATTGGGGAATTCTAATCTTTGAAATTGAGGAATTTAGGATCTCCATTGATGAAAGGAATCCATGAATGAAAACTACCATACCTTAATGCCCAAATCTTAAATTCAATGGATTAATTGAGGCTTGACCTTGATCCTAGCTTGAATCCTTTCTTCTTCTTCAAGTTTCTAGAAAGAGAAATATTTTGGAGGGGAATATCTTTGATTTTCTTCTGGGTTTTGGAAATAATGACTTGAATGGGTGAGTTTAAGGATTAAAATCACTTATATAGGGGTCTTATTCTTAGGCAAAACAACATGGTATTAATCTAATTAAAACCGGAAAGACCCAAATTGCCCCAAGCCTGCAGTGGTCTGCCTCATGACCACATGAGGTCCCACGAGCTGTGGTCCCTACCACGAGCCGTGGTGCCCTCTGTGGTCCTTGGTCCAGTAGCTAGGGTGCTACCCCATTATCCCCCTAAAACTAAGTCACCGCCACGAGCCTTCCCACGACCAGTGATAGCCTTCACGAGCCGTGAAGTAGCTCATGTGGAAGGGACTGTTTTGGGCAGCTTTGAGGTAGCTATTGCCTAGCCTGCCACGAGCCATACCACGCGTCGTGGTTCTCACCACTGGCCGTGGAAGGTGGGGTAATGTCAAAGGAAAAGTGGGCTGCCCTAGCCCTCTTCCTTGGCCTTAGCCCTCTTCTTTGGCCCTAGCCCTCTCACTTAGGCCTAGTTTAGTCTACTAGATTTTCGAGGTGTTACAATTTTTTGTCGTGACATATATAATACATTATTAGTGTCCAACACTTCCCAATAGTAATAGAGCTTCTCTTACATAGCCTCGACTTATTTTGTATTACTATATGTCTTTTTTATAACACAACAAGAAAATATATTTTTTCTTTAGATGTGTAAATGGTAACACTATAAAGAAGATATATATCTCTATTACCATTTTGGATCAAACAAAAGAGTGGATAATGTTATAAATTAAACTATAATTCAACTATTGAAGATTAGAATTTCGTTCTTATAAAGTACTGTAGAATCAAGCTTAAAATAATAATGTAAAAATTAAAATAGGAGAAACAATATACTATAACTTTCTTATTTCATACATCAAATTTCAAAACTTATACTATGACATAATGATGGTAAGTAATAAGGTTGCCTTAAACATAACATAAATGATTAATCGTAGAGATCATGAACAATATTATGGAGGTGTGAGAGGTCACAGAGGTATATGGGATCGTTATTTACAAAGGAGTTAGACAATAGAAGTATTGGACTTCCAGTAATAATAATACAATTGACATCTTATAAAGAATTTTTTCTGACCATATTAAGATTATAATTTTTTACTTCTTTACCAAAATAATATCTAAAATGACATTAGTGTAAAAAATAAAATTAATTACGAAGCAACGAAAAAACCAAATTGAAGATAATACATTTTTAACATTGATTTAGATTACTTTTAAATAAATTACAATATATATTTATTGAATCTTAATAGACTCTCTTTCATAAAAGTAGTCATGTGTATAGATTAAATTTGAAGGTTTGTCAACAAAGACAATGACAGAAATGGTTGGGAGATTTTGAGTCGATGATTTTACAGTGGCCTCCCTTGCAATTTTGCTTGCAAAGATTATCACATGTCGTATCATCATGAGAGCCTGGAACACATCTTCCGATGTGGTTGTCAGTGCAACATTTCAAGCCATCTCCTTGGACCGAACCTGAAATTCAAATTTAATTGTACATTTTTTAAATGAAGGTTTAGAATTTTCTAACATAACATACAAAATATAATATGGAGAAAATAAATATATAAGTGCCTTATTTGGATTTGTCCCAAAATTGGGATGAAAGAAAGGTCTTATCCCTAGCATTAAGGTCTATCAAGCACTCTTCTAAAGCTGTCTGAAAGCCCTTATATTCAACTCGCTGCGTCATCCACGTAGCATAAACTCGCTCAAATTGCTTTCTCCTACTATGGTGGAGAATTCTAAAGATTTGTTGGCATTATCTTATAATTTTAAATAATCACTTTCATCATTCATTTTTTACTAATAATAATAACACATTTATAAATAGAGGATATTGACTTGTTGACAATATTTGGTTTGGGTCTGTTTTCACTAAAGGACAACCAAACTTACTAAGTAGGTTTTTCAAATATTTGGACCAAACCAAATCAATTAAGCCAATTTTATTTACTTCTTTGATTTTGTCGATTAATTTATTTTTTTGTTGTTTTTAAAAATATATATGCTAACATATTTTCAATTTATTCTGAACATGAAGCAAAATTCTTGGATTTATCAAAATAAAAATTATAAATCGGGCAAGAATGTAAAAGCAGATATTGAATTGCTATAAAGTCAAACACCACCGAACAATATTGCAAAAAATGAACTTTTACAATAATTTTTTAAAAAAAATATATGCATATATTTTATTATAATTCTTAAATAGGTATTTTATAGTCAGTTTGGTTCTACCATTTCATTTTTTTTCAAAATTTTTTTTTGAAAACCTAATAAAATGTTATCAAGTTTTTAGAATCAAAACAAAACTAAATCAAAGAAGTGTCTAATTTTTCTCTTATTTATTTTTGTTTTCTTTTAATTTTCTTTTATTTTTCATAAACACCCCTACTTAAGTTATTATTGGTCAATTGTAGATAAATGGAAAACAAATATGAAAAACCTAAGAGAAGGAACACAATGAAAAGGACACCGTAATGAACTTTTGAGATGCTAGACTTTGCCATTTCGTTCAATATTAATTTTGAGGTTATGAAATATGTCCCTAATTAACAATTCTTTCAATTAATTTATAGAGGAGGGTTCAGAATATGTATGGAAATTTACTGTTAGTTTCGTTCTATATTTATTTGTGTCTATGAGAGTTTTATGGTGTATCATTTATATTTAAAGATCATTTCACGAATTTTTCTTACACATCTCTAGTTTAGGTTAGATAAAATTTATTTTAGACTTTTAATATCGTTAAAATATGAATACATATATCTAGAGATATATATTCTACAAAATGTTGACTGTAATTTTGCATAATGTTTCTAAATATGAGATGATGCATTTGGAATAATAGAGGACTCAAAAAGGTGTCGCTATTGAACTAAAAAAAGGTGTCACTATTGAACTGAAAAAAGGTGCTTGGACAAGACCCTTAGCTACCTAACTCTTCTATTGAAACAACTAATAATCAAATGAACTGAACTAGCTAAACTGGAGCCCTCCGGAAGCCAAGACATCCTACAAAAAAAAGTTGATCGAAAGAGGTCTTATTGAAGCACCTGCTGACGATCACGAACACCTGAATCTGCATCATTTAATGATGCAGCTCCAAATGGCATTAGTAAATGGAATGAATGGTATGTAAAATAGCTAAATGAAACAACAGGTTGATTAAATGAATATACAAATCTGAGAAAGTAACTCTAAAAATAGATTTTAAGATGGATATATGAAAAGTAAAACATGCAAGCGTACTTTTAACATCAAAACTTTACAGCTAAATATTCGTGCAACAATAACAATGTAGAAAACTGCCGCGACTCAAACCACCACACCGTGTCGGCACGTCCTCTAACCACTAGATAAGAGAACCCTAACAACCCAATAAAAATACTTATAGCATGAAAGTAAACAAAAATCAATATATCCATCGTTTAATTAAGAAAAAAATATCCAACCTAGATAATTACTACTGTCTTTTAAAAATACATGGAACCCTCCCTAAGAACTAATATAAATAGGTAGAAGATCTTCTACGAGTGTTCAATATCTATAAAAATAAGACACATCTCCCTCCATAAGGGAAAGAGGAGTAGAAGTTATGGAGATCATCATCCTTGTCACCTAAGAAACATCATTGACCATGCAACCTCCATATTGAGACTTACTTGAATTCACCACCAGTTAAATAACCTTCATGAATGTAGGACTGCAACACCTCAGAAGTTTGAAAGTTGAAAAGGAAAGAAATATGCAGAAATCTCTCTTAAGCAATGGTCTACAAGTCCAACCTATGGACCGTAGGAAGTCCTACGGGCCATAGAAAGTGAACCGTATAACCTAGAGTTGAGTTGGGAGAATTTAATCTCTGGTGTTAGACTACGACTTGATAGGGTAAATAGTAGAATGTTTGACAGGTCGTAGGACTAATCCATAGGATTGATTCAGAGATCTGATTGAGGACCTCAAGTCTACCGAAGGAAATGACAGGTTATAGTTGGTCCTACGAGTCATATGAAGGTCCCGTAGAAAATTTCTAGACTTATTGAAATTTTGAGTCAAAATTGAGGTCTATGCGAGTCTACGGATCATAGAAAGTCGTACGAGTCGTAGAAAGGTCTCGTCGAAGCTTGATGAAATCTTAGGCTCCAGTACTTGGACTATGGTTGACAAGTACAGTATGTAGAAAGTTCCTCCGATCGTAGGTCAAATTCATAGTCCTGTCCGACAATTATTTTAAAAGGGTATTTGAGTCTTTTCCTATGCACCTAATTCTTATACTATGTCATTTTGCCTATAAATAAGACCTTATAACTGACTTTACTCGAAAAAAATCTACCAATTCCCTTTCATTCCCCAAATCTCCAAATTTCCTCTAGAGGGTTTTCTCCCAAAGGCTCCCAAAGGATTTCTAGGGTTCTTCAAGTCTTCAAGGTATTTTTCTTCAATTACCAGGGCTTTGTTATCAAGGTATGTGAGAAGTTCATCAATGGGTCTCTTTCACTCATTGAGTCCCGGAGATTTCTCCAAAACTCCTTTATGAATTCAATCTAAATTTTAGGATTTTGCATATTTATGAATGAGTTCGATTGTTTATGGATAAATCCAATCTAATTGATCTTATTATGCATGAATTGAGTGGTATTGGTCATTTTTTATGAAATTTATGTGAACTATTATGTGATTATATTGTGATCATGAACTATGCTTTGGGACTATGCATGCAACATTCAATTGGGGAATTTGTGAATATAGTATGCTTTTAAGGATGCTCTTCATAAACCCATTCTTGCATACATGATTGGTTAAGAAATAAAGCCTTGATGGCATGAATGCTTAAGAAATATGATCATGAATTTTTACATGTCCTATGAACTTGTTAAGTTATGAATTAGGGTGCTCTTAAAATAAGTACCAATGAATTGTGAAAGATTTTCTCATATACTTAGGAGATCATGATTGTTATGATTTGATGAATTAGGTTGCTTCCTATTGAAGTATTCATATATGGAAGATGATCAAGGTTGAGATGCTTCGATTAGTGTCTCAATGAACAACTTATGAAGTCATCATAATGAAAGGAGCTACTATTAAGTATAGTGCTTAAATTCCATGGGGAGTTGTACTTAGCACCGAGTAGACTAGAGACGATTACCCATGTCCCATAAACTACATGTTACCGTAGTATAGGCCGAGTGTTCATGAAATAGGAGAATAAAGGTGAGTGCCCAAGTCTCTGAATATTTTTGGTCTTAAAAAGGACTAGTGGCGAGTACTCAAGTCTCAAAGACTAGTGGTGAGTGCCCAAGTCTCAAAGTAATGATCCTAAATGTCCTAGCAAGATGTTTGGGGCCTCTTTTGATAGGGTAATACATTGAACTCCATGATTGGCTCTCCTGGTTATATGTCGGTTAATGGTCTCTTCCTCATACTAAGATGAAATGGTTTAAGCTTATGACATGATTTTCCCAAGCTTTGTATTGACCTCTTCCCCATGATTTATGAAACTAGATTATCGAGATTTGATATTGTTTACTTGGTCATGCATCATTTTAATTTTCAAACATATCATGATTTATGCTCACGTTTTATGCATGTTTCCCATATTCAGTACATTCAAAGGTGTGATGCATATTGTATATATATTGTTTTATAATATAGGGTTTGACGCTTCCCCATACGGTCGTAGCTAGATTGGACTTTCAGCGGTGCTTTCTAGTGGTGAGTCCTCATGGTTCGAGGGATGGATCATCTCCTATTAGTTTATTGTTTTATTTTATTTCAGTTTTTAGACTTATTCGTGGTTTAGAGGTTTGTCCTAACCACATCTACATAGTAAAGGCTTATGTCAGACTTACTATAGATTCCACTAGTAAAATTGTATTAAGAATTCTCTTGTGATGAGATATTATGATTTAGACTTCTTTAGCTTTATGATCAATTTCATATTGTATATATTTATCTTACATCATTGCTTACGTCAAGTGGCTTGTTTAGGGTCTCTTGGGATCCTATTTTCCATGTCATGTCTAGGGGTGTACTTTGGGTTGTGACTGGGTCCAGTCCACGAATGTGTGAGGTTGGGTCCCAAGTCTTCATGAACAAGGGCCTAGCCATTTAAAGTGAAAGGTCAGCCTCTTTGTCCTACACGAAGATAACTCATGAACAAGGGCCTAGCCATTTAAAGTGAAAGGTCAGCCTTTTTGTCCTACACGAAGATGGCTCTATATGGGTGAAGGTGTAGATCTTCTATTGGCTAGTTTGAGGTTAACAAATTTCAGTTGATAGGACCATATTTGGTTCATCAAGCCATGGAGAAGGTGAATACAATTTAGGAGAGGTTGAAAACAATATAGAGTCATCAAAAATCTTATATTGATGTTAGAAGAAGAAATTTGGAGTTTGAGGTTGATGATTGGGTGTATCTGAAAGTTTCACTCATAAAGGGTGTTATGAGGTTTGGTAAGAAAGGGAAGCTCAGTCCCCGATACATTGGTCCTTACCAGATATCCAACACGGTTGGTAATATAGCTTATGAGTTGGAGCTACCACCAGAACTAACAACAATCCATCCAATGTTTCATATTTCTATGCTAAAGAAGTACTTAGGTGATCCTACACTTATTGTGCCTTCTGAGAGTATTGGAGTAAAAGACAGTCTGTCTTTTGAGGAGATTCAAATTTAGATCATTGATCGTTAGGTTCGCAAATTGAGAACCAAAGAGGTTGCACCAGTCAAAGTCTTGTGGAGGAACCAATTTGTTGAAGAGGCTACTTGGGAAGTCGATGAGGATATAAAGAAGAGATACCCTAACCTTTTTCCCTCCGAATCAATTCCAAACCAAAGTACTAACTCTTTGTAAAGTACTCTTTAAGTTGATATGTTGAGTTTATGCTATTTGCATGTTTTATGGTATGTGTTGGTTGATAGACACTTTCCCACCCCTCTCCCCCCCCCCCCTTTTATGCTTAGTTTGATCTCATTCTAGGACGAATGTTTCTAAGGGGGAGATATTGTAACAACACAGAAATTGGAACTTGAAATTGAAAAGAGAAAAGACTTCAGTTGAGTACATGTGCATGTCTACAGAAGGTTATACGGTCTGAATAGGGTGTCACGGAACGTATAACGAACCGTGGTGAAGGGTGAACTTGAAGTTCTTTTTACGAAAGGTTCATATGGGCCATGAAGAAGTCAACGACCCATCAACTAACCCGTGAAGTTGAACCCCAAAACTCAGGAAGGTTCACGGACACTTGGACGGTTCGTAAAGCTTTGTACGGACTGTGAAGTCATCCGTGAAAGGGACTTCATCAGCTTTTATGTTTTGGGTCAACTTAAAATGATCATATCTCTCATCCCATAATGAATTAGATTGCCCATGACCTATCAAATTATACGTCTTTGAGTCCCTTTTCCAAGGCCACCAAGTTTGGCTCATTCGAGTTTAAACTAAAAAGGTATGCCCATTTTAGTAAATCCCTATCAGATAGTTGAAATTTCACGAATGACTATACGGCTAGAGAAGTTTTTCACGGACCGTGGAGCCTTAAACGGTCAGTGAAACCTCCCTTTTAAGGTACCTAAACATTTTTTTAAGTTGGGGTCATTTTGGTCTTTCTCATATGTGTTGGTACTTAAACTACATCATTTTAACCTCTATTCTAAGCCTAAACCACGATGTTTTACACCTAATTAAGGGCTTAGAAAGTGTTAGTCAATTATTTTACATTTATTAACTAATCAAGTCATTAGAGAAAGGTTCCAAGAGGTGAAAAACTAATGTTAAAGCGTTCTTCAAGTTATGTCTATTTCGCCAAAGAACTTCTTTCTTACAAGTATGTAAGGCTATTATAGTGTTGGACTAGTTCGTCCTCACGCCCTACATCTACTTTAAATCAGTAAAAGAGTAATCTAGTGTTCTATCCTTATATTTGAGTATCCTTGAGATGAGTTGATATTGAGTTGTAAGTTCTTAAGTTCTAATTATTGAATTTTATTTCCTAATTATTGAGTTGCTATATCTTGCATTGCGATTATTGAGTTGATTATTCATGTCTATTTTTCAGCATGAACCATATTCTTGAGTATTCATTGAATTGTTATTGAGAATATTTTAAACAAAACATAATTGTTTAAACTAAGTTTTGAGGGAGTAAAGAGGAGTTTGAAAAATAGTATAAGGTAACTAAGTATATCCCAAATGTTTCATTTTTACATAAAGAAGAAGAGTAGATTTTTTTTGAGAAATTTAAAAGAATTTTCAGAAAGATTAAGTACAGAAAAGTTACCTCTTAAAGATGCCCCTTTTGAGAAATTATCTCAGCCCAGAATGTATGTTTACATTGAGCAAAGAGAAACTTTGTTTTCTAAATGAGCAATGCATTTCAGAGATATTTCAGAGCAGTGACCTCTTTTAAGAGGAGAGCTTGAGCAATTAGCTCAAACTAGAGAAATAGTATGATTTTATACATTTGAGCAAGAGTATATATTATTGGGAGTAGCATTGAGCATCAATATGGGGGAGATTTCAGATAACTCACAGCCTCCATAAACCATGTCTTGCCAACATGGGTACAAGATCACACTTTTTAGATGAATCCTTAGAGCCTTTGGGCAGAGCTTAGTTGATCCACTTGGTTGAGTAGTTTTATATCCAGTACGATAGAGGACAATTTTAGAAGCATGGCCAAGACGTTGTATCATCACGTAGCTCATAGTGATGGTTGTCGGTCAGAGAATCTCCCAATACAGTTAAAGTGTATTTTAAATATATCACTTATTATGTTGAATTTCAAAATGAGAAAGTATTTTGTAAAGTTAATTTCTTTAATTCTTTACATTTAGTTGAATTTATGATATATCTATTGCAGTCCTTTCATTTAGTTATTTCGTCTCAGTTATATTACATACTTGTACATTCAATGTTTTGATGTTATTCGACCTGCATCTTTTATGATCCAGATATACGTATTTAGAATCATAAATAGGTGTTTTGTTGAGATCACGTTGCGCCTCAAATAGCTTTGGTGAGCCGTCTTTCTTTCTGGAGGATTTCACATTTATTTTTTGTTATTGTTGAGTTGTTGTGGGTCTTGTCCCGAAATATATCCTAGTATTAGAGGCTTCATAGACAGTTTAGAGTTGAGGAGTCTCTCAATATTTCTCTTTTATTTTGAGATGTTTTGCAAATAATTTTATTTATAACATTGAGTACTTCCGGTCTTTAAGTTGGGTCTATTTGAGATATATGAGTTAAACTCTGCATATAAAGCTTCTTTCTGCTTGAGTGAGTCTTCCGCTAAATAGTCAGACATGCCAAGAATTTGCTTGGGGATCATAAATGGTTCTTGAGTGCCAGTCACGTCTAGGGTGTAGGCTCGGGGCGTGACAGTTGAACAGAGATAGCGATGATGACGGCGAGAGGGGCACCCTTTACTTAACCCTTTAAGAGCTAAAAGAAGTGTTTCCTAATATAAGGAAAAAAAATTATTTCTTCTACCAATATGGGAGAAATGACTTTTCATTTTCAATGAATTTTTATTTTCCCTCCACTTGGTTTCCCCATATTACCCAATTTCTCTTTCTCATTTCTCATTTACAGCTTGCTTAAACCCAACATGTATTATGTCATAGATGGACACCATGTTGAAAGAAACTTTCTTAGTTAAGGTGTGGGGCCTAAATGAGAATTGTGTTGAAATCAATCTTCTTAGTTGATAAAATGTGGTATGAGGACATTGTTTTTAGCGGGGTTTATTATCACACAGAGTCATGTTATATTCTAATCCATGATGAGTTCCTTGCATTTGGAGGCCCAACTTCTTTTATTGCTATTTGTGTCTTACTTACTTCAAGATGACTTGAATATCCATAATGACATTTTTGTTAGTCAATAACACTTATACACATGGCACTAAGTCTTGGGTTAGTTTGTTTATTAGGTTACAATATTTATGAAAGCTATTTTAAATTTGATTATTTTGACATCATTTACATTACATCTATGAAGTTCTTTATGAGTTTTGTACATGAAATATTGGCCTGCCTACCACAAAGAATAGGGTAGGCATCATCACAACCCCAGTTCTTGATCATGACATATAATGAATTATTATTGTCCAACACTCCTCCAGTAGTAAGGGCTTCTCTTTCATAGCCTTTATTATTTTTATTTTAATGTGTAAATGATTGCACTATAAAGAAGATATATATCTCTATTACCATCTTGGATCCAACAAAAGAGTGGATAATTTTATATATCTTATGGCTAGAAGAAAGTTAAATATAATTTAACTATTAAATATTAGAATTTCATGCATATAAAGTATTGTAAAGTCAAGCTCAAAATAATAATATAAATATTAAATTAGGAGAAATGATATATCATAACTTTCTTATTTCATACATCAATTCTCAAGACTTATACTATGACATAATGATGGTTATAATGTTCCCTTACTCATATAATAAATAATTAACCATAGAGATCATGAGCAATGTTATGGAGGTGTGGGAGTTCATGGAGGTATATGGGATCATTATTTACATAGGAGTTAGAAAATAGTATTATTGGACATAATAATACGATTCGCATCTTACAAAGAGTCTTTTTTGACAATATTAAGATTACAATATTGTACTTCCTTTACCAAAATAATATTGAAAATGACATTAGTGTAAAAAGATAAAACTAATTAGAGATAATACCTAGTTAACGATAATACTTTTTAACATGGATTTAGATTATTTTAAAATAAATTACAATATATGTATATTGAATCTAAATAGACTTGATTTCATAAAAGTAGTGTAACGTCCTGTTACCATCGTTATAGAAAATCCAACAGGGAAAAAAAATTGGGCCGAAAAACTTTTTCGTAGTAACTTGGAATTTCCCAACCTAGTTCAGATTTGGACGAAATTGGAGTCATTAAAGTCTAGGGAAATCTGGCAACAATTGGGTGATCTAATTATTAATTTGATCACATGAGTAGATAGTTAAGACGTTAAGGAACTCATATGACTTTACAGAATTGAATTTGGGCGAGTACAACTCCCAAAATTGATCTTAGCGTGAACGGGTATTTTCTGAGTGTCATGGGATGAAGGTGTGTTGTGAAATGGGAATTTAGAATTCTTAAATCGACTCACTGGTTCCGTGCAAGCCGCTAGGGCCGCTGTAGCGGGGTGAGTACGGCTGTGGCAGGACAGTCACGATTTAAGTAAAAAATAAACCCCAAAAATATTTTATTCTGCACTTTTCGACTTTGAGAGCTAGGAGACGACCCACGATTCACATCTTACAAAGACTCTTTTTTGACAATATTAAGATTACAATTTTGTAATTCTTTACCAAAATAATATTGAATATGACATTAGTGTAAAAAGATAAAACTAATTAGAGATAATATCCTAGTCAACGATAATACTTTTTAACATAGATTTAGATTATTTTAAAATAAATTACAATATATGTATATTGAACTAAATAGACTTGATTTCATAAAAGTAGTGTAACGACCTGTTCTCGTCGTTATAGAAAATCCAACAGGGAAAAATTTTTGGGCCGAAAAACTTTTTCGTAGTAACTTGGAATTTCCCAACCTAGTTCAGATTTGGACGAAATTGGAGTCGTTAAAGTCTAGGAAAGTCTTATAGCAATTGGGTGATCTAATTATGAATTTGATCACATGAGTAGATAGCTAAGACGTTAAGGAACTCGTATGACTTTACGGAATTGAATTCGGGCGAGTAGAACTCTCGAAATTGATCTTAGCGTGAATGGGTATTTTCTAAGTGTCATGGGATGAAGGTGTGTTGTGAAATGGGAGTTTAGAATTCTTAAATCGGCTCACTAGTTCCATGCAAGCCGCTAAGGCGGGATTATTCCCGCCAGGGCGGGGCCGCTGTAGCGGGGTGAGTACCGTTGTGGCAGGACGGTCGCGAGTTAAGTCAGAAATAAATCCCAAAAATAATTTATACTACACCTTTCGACTTTGAGAGCTAGGAGCGACCCCAGGTTCTTTCTTGACGGTTTCACCATTCTCAAGGCTAAAGGTAAGGTTTTAACTCCCCGAATCCATTTTTCGATCCGTAAATCATAATCCAACGGATAATTATCGATGGGGGAGAGTTTTGACATGGGAATTAGGGTGGAAAAAACCCTAATCTGGGTATGGGGATCATGGGTTTGACCTAGGATTGATATTATTGATATAATCCGGGCAATTAGGTGTTGTTTATTGATCCTAACACTGTATTGATTGTTTGTAGACCAAGAACAAGCGGAAAGAGTCCGAAAAGGGAAGGATCAAGTTTCTTCGGGGATTTCAAGCTTGTTTCGAGGTGGGTGATGGTTGTGATTTCATGTTGGTGTGATATATGTTTGTAATTACTTCATTATAATGCATGTATGTATGCGAATATTGCATTATTGATCACCATAATCGTAAATGAGGATAAATGAATAATTGTATGTCATGAATCACCTATTGTTGTATGATTATGAGAATATACATTGTGATTATGATTGTGGTTTGTTGAATGGATCGGGTGTTGCGTTCCGACACACTAACTTGGATCGGTTTCCACATTCCGACACAAATATGGGATCGGTTGCCACGTTCCGGCATAAACATTGGATCAGATACCATGTATTGGTATGCTAACAGTTTGGGTTTCGGTTCCATGAGAGGACCATTGACTTGACATAACTGTGTAATTGAGAATTGTGATCTTAATCGTTGTTCGTAATTGATAATGATATTGTATATGTTCGGTGTATGCATGTTATTATTATGTAGTATTAACTTATGTATGTTGCACTTAATGGGATAGTCACGCGATCCTACCAATACACTGTGGTTGTGTACTGATACGACACTTGCATCTATTTTGTTGAGTACAAGGCATCTTCATGTGGCTATTGACAAAACTCGCTTAGAAGATCGGTGATTGTTCAAACTCAAGGGTGAGCTAGTTCTTCCGGGCTACCATGAGTTCTCTTTCGTTTAAAGTCCATATTTTCGGACTTAGACTTTCTAGTTAGTTATTCCTATGTTAGTTTGGGATTGTACCCCTTCTTTTTTAGACTTGTGGCTCTTGTTAGAGTTTTGGTACATTGACTTTCAGGTTCTAGGTATTACTTTCTCAATGTTAGTGTTGGTTGTTAAACTTTTGTTGGAGTTTATGGGAACTCCCTATCTTTTCCTTAGCATTTAAATTTGCTTCTGTAACCTTAAATGCTTTAGTATTTTGATTAAGTTAGTTAGCTAATTAGTATGAATGGTTCTCCCACCGGAGGGTTAGTGCGAGTGTCAATGGTCTAGGTCGTGACAAAGTTGGTATCAGAGCATAGGTTTGTTGATCTTGATGTACCAAGACGAGTCTAGTAAAGTCTTGCGAAATGGTACAGAGAGGTGTGTACTTTTCTTCAAAAGGCTATAGGACTTTAGGAAATCTCTCTGTCTTCTTTTGTCTCCTTTCATGCTATAACTTGATTCCAATTGGTATCTGGCGATTCAAATTGGTATCTAACCTCTTTCACTCTTCTGTCCGTAGATGGTTAACACTAGATTCATCGACGTCAGGCCCGTAGCTCCCGTCAATGCGCCACCTGAGGAATCTACAGCGAGAGGTCGCGATCGAGGCAAGGGTTGAGGAGGATCTAGGGGTAGAGGCCGAGAAAGGGTGGCGCCTACTAGGGATAGAGCACCGGTTGCAGATGCTCCCAGAAATGAGGCCCCTCATGTTCATTATGAAGAGGTAGAGGAGAATGTAGAAGCTGAGGAGGAGGAGAATGTAGGAGTTGAGGAGGAGGAGAATGTTGGATAAGAGGAAGAAGTGCAGGCTGAGACTACATGTATTCCTTCCATAGACCTAGTGTTAGCTCAGCAGATCATGTCATTCTTGAAGGGATTGTTTGGTCCTGGAGTGCTTCCCTCTATTCCAGCAACTCAAGCTCCCGCCAATCCTCCTATTGCTATCACTGTCCCAAGGTGGGTGGAAGTGGAAGTAATGATACTTTCTTCGGTCCTTTGTTGGGGCCAGTTATGACTGGTAATGAGCATGAAATGTTGACTAAGTTTTTGAAGTTGAAACCGTATGTGTTTCATGGTTCCGAGAGTGAGGATGTATATGAGTTCATCCTAGATTGCTATAAGAGGTTGCATAAGTTGGGAATTGTCCATCAGCATGGGTTTGGGTTCGTGACTTTTCAGCTTCAAGGTGAGGCTAAGCAGTGGTAGAGAGCTTATATGGAATGCAGATCTTCAGTTTTACCCCCACTTACTTGGACCCAGTTTCATGCTCTGTTTTTTGGAGAAGTATGTGCCTAGGACGTTGAGAGATCGTAAGAAAGATGAGTTCATGGCTTTGGAGCAAGGTGGTATGTTTGTGGCTGCTTATGAGGCCAAGTTTCATGCCTTGTCTAGATATGCTACTCAATTGGTGACTACTGAGGAGGAGAGGATCTGTTTATTTATTAAGGGACTAAATTCTGAGTTGCATGTATTATCTGTTCATATGACCTCCGCAGGGAGGAGCTTTAATGAGGTGACAGACTTTGTGAAGAAAGTGGAGGGGGTGAGGCGAGACCGTCAGGCTAAGGCATTGGCTAAAAGGGCCAAAAACTTAGGTAACTTTCAAGGTTCTTACTCCAAAGGTTCAGGGAGACCAACACTTGCAGCCAGACCAATTCAGTCTGATATGCCCACCTCTACAGGTAATTACTCGGGAACTCCACCTCAGAATTTGATTTAGGATAGCCAGGGAGTCGTACCTTCGGTGGGAAGCAGGCCATCTTTTGATCGTACATGTTACAAGTGTGGTGAACCTGGGCATATGAGGAGATATTGTCCCCACCCGCGCATGTTGGATTCCACACAGTAGCAGACTAGAGCAGTAGTACCCTTGGGAAATGGTAATAATGATCGAGGACGTCCACAAGGTGGGTGAGGAGAAAATTATCGAGGCGCGGAGGCAGGGAAAATGGTAACGCAGACAGAGGTGCAGTGCAGCTAGGCAGGGAAGTCGCCTGTCAAGATGACAGGGCTCAGTGTTATGCCTTTCCGGGCAAGAACAAAGCATAGGCGGCTGACGCAGTGATCATAGGTACTATTCTTATCTGTGACCGGATGGCTAATGTGTTTTTTGATCTGGGTTCTACTTATTCTTATGTATCCGTGCAATTTGCCTCAGAATTTGCTATGATTTGTGATATACTTGATGCCCCCATCCATGTTTCTACCCCAGTTGGAAAGTCTGTCATAGTCACCCATGTCTATTGTGCTTGTCCTATTTTGTTTATGGGTTTTCAGACTTGGGCTGATTTGGTGATTTTGGATATGACTGACTTTGATATAATCTTAGGCATGACTTGGTTGTCCCCCTATTATGATGTGCTTAATTGTAATACTAAGTTGGTAACTCTAGAAATTTTGGGAAGGGAAAAGTTAGAGTGGGTAGGGGTGTACAAGCCTAAGCAATATAAGCTCATATCCTCCATTCGGGCTAGGAAACTGGTAGGGCAGGGTTGTTTGGCTTACTTGGCTTATATTCGGGATGTGGAGGTTGAGTCTCCATCTATTGAGTCTATTCTTGTGGTGTAAGAATTTAGAGAAGTCTTTCCTAATGATTTGTCTGGTATGCCTCTGGATAGAGATATAAATTTCTGTATTGATTTGGAACCGGGCACTCGCCCCATTTTCATCCCTCCATATCGTGTGGCCCCGGCGGAATTAAGATAGCTTAAGGCTCAAATCCAAGAACTTATTGATAAAGGATTTATTCGTCCTAGTGCTTCCCCACGGGGTGCTCCGATTTTGTTTGTTAAGAAAAATGATGGTAGTATGAGGATGTGTATAGATTACCAGCAATTGAATAGGGTCACCATTCGAAACAAGTACCCATTGCCTCGAATAGATGATATTTTTGACCAAACTGCAAGGTGCATCAATTTTCTCTAAGACTGATCTAAGGTCTGGTTACAATCAGTTAAAGATTAGACCTGAGGATGTGCCCAAGACAGCGTTTAGAACCTGTTATGGGCACTATGAGTTTCTAGTTATGTCTTTTGGTTTGACTAATGCGCCTGCAGCTTTCAAGAGTTTGATGAATGGGGTGTTCAAACCCTTTCTTGATTCGTTTGTTATAGTCTTCATTGATGACATTTTGGTTTATTCGAAAAGTGAGGAAAAGCATGCCGACCATCTTCGTATTGTTCTGGGTGTTCTTGGGAAACAAAGGTTGTATGCTAAATTTTCTAAGTGTGAATTTTGGTAGACTTCGGATGCATTCTTAGGGCGTTTAGTTTCAAAAGAAGGGGTAATGGTAGATCCCCAAAAGATTGAGGCGGTTAAGAATTGGGTTCGGCCTAACTATGTAACGGAAGTTAGGAGTTTCGTGGGGCTCGCTAGTTACTATCGTCGATTTGTGAAGAACATTGCTTCTATCACCACTCACTTGACAAATTTGATAAAAAAGGAGGTACCATTAGAATGGACTGAGAAATGTGAGGAAAGCTTTCAAAAGCTCAATACTATTTTGACCACCGCACTTATTCTAGCACTATCGGTGGAAGGTAAAGACTTTATTGTTTATTGTGATGCTTCACATTCTGCTTGGGTGATGTGTTCATGCAGGATAAGAACGTCATAGCTTATGCATCGCGTTAGTTGAAGGTGCATGAGAGGAATTACCCGACGCATGATTTGGAGTTGGCAGCGGTAATATTTGCTCTTAAGATCTTGCGAGATTACCTTTATGGTGTTAAGTGTGAAGCGGTTACTGATCATCGTAGTTTGCAGCATGTGTTCACTCAAAAGGATCTTAATTTGAGACAGAGAAGGTAGATGGAGTTACTCAAGGATTATGATGTGACCATTCAATACCATCCGGGAAAGGCTAATGTGGTGGCAGACGCTTTGAGTTGAAAAGCAGTGAGTATGAGTAGTTTAGCTTGCTTGAGTGTAGCCAAGCGACCTTTGGCTAAAGAAATTCAGACATTGGAGTCAAAGTTCATGAAGTTGGGTATCTCAAAAAGAGGTGGGGTGATGGCTAGCATTGAAGTAAGGGTCACGTTCATTGAGGAAATCAAGGCCAAACAGTTTGAGGATGAAAATTTGAATGAACTTAAGAAAAAGACTGCGATTGGTAAGATACAAGAGACCACTCTTGATGCGGAAGGTGTGCTCAGTTTTAAGGGAATTATTTGTGTTCCTCGAGTTGATGACTTGATTCAAAAATTGTTGACAGAATCTCATGGTTCCCGATATTCCATTCATCCGGGTGTGACCAAGATGTACCGATATTCGAAGTGAATTTATTGGTGGTTGGGCATGAAGAAGGATATAGCGGAGTTTGTGGCTAAGTGTCAGAATTGCCAACAAGTAAAGTATGAACATTAAAGGCCTTCAGGTTTGCTTCAGAGAATGCCAATTCTGGAATGGAAGTGGGAAAGGATAATTATGGACTTCGTGGTTGGTCTTCCCAAACTTTAGGAAAGCTTGATTCTATTTGGGTAATGGTTGACAGATTGACTAACTCAACCCATTTTATTCAGGTAAGAATAGATTATAATGTTGAACAATTGGCTAAGGTTTATGTGAAAGAGATAGTGAGGTTGCATGGGGTGCCCCTTTCTATCATCACAGACCGTGGTACCCAATTCACATCCAAGTTTTGGAGGAAGTTACATAATGAATTGGGCACACAACTCACTTTTAGTACAACCTTCCATCCACAAATGGGCGGACAGTCAGAGAGGACTATTCAAGTGTTAGAGAACATGTTGAGGGCATGTGTGATTAATTTTGGAGGACATAGGGATAAGTTATTACCTTTGTGTGAGTTCTCCTATAATAATAGTTATCACTCCAGCATAGATATGGCACCGTTTGAGGCACTTTATGGGAGGGGATGTAGATCACTCATAGGATGGTTTGAGGCTGGAGATGTGAAACGTTTAGGGGTTGATTTAGTAAAGGATGCTCAAGATAAGGTGAGGAGTATTCAAGCTAAACTTTTAGCAGCCCAAAGTAGACAGAAGAAGTATGCAGATCATAAGGTGAGAGACATAGTGTTTCAGATTGGTGAGAATTTCCTTCTTAAGGTATCACCCATGAAAGTGGTGATGAGATTCGGCAAGAAGGGCAAGCTAAGTATGTGATACATTAGTCCCTTTGAGGTTCTTGAATGTGTAGGGCCAGTGGCTTATAGATTGGTTTTACCTCCTAATCTATCCGAAGTTCATCCGGTATTTCATGTGTCCATGTTGAAGAGATATCATGGTGACAGGGATTACATCATATAATGAGACTCAATTCTGTTAGACAAAGACCTCCAATATGAGGAGGAACCGGTTGCAATTCTTGATCGTGATGTGCGTAAACTAAGGACCAAGGAGATTAAGTCCGTGAGAGTTCAATGGAAGCATCGTCCAGTTGAGGAAGCTACTTGAAAAACCGAGAAGGAAATGCGAGACAAGTATCCCCAATTGTTTGTCGATTCAGGTGCTACTCTATTCCTTCATTAGCCTATTTTTCCCAAGTTTGTCACTCGGGGATGAGTGACGGATAAATTGGTATCTATTGTAATGACCTGTTCCTGTTGTTATAGAAAAGTCAATGGGGAAAAAAAATTGGGCCATAAAACGTTTTCGTAGTAACTTGGAATTTCCCAATCTAGTCCAAATTTGGATGAAATCGGTGTCATTAAAGTCTAGGGAAATCTGGTAATAATTGGTTGATCTAATTATGAATTTGATCACATGAGTAAATAGCTAAGGTGTTAAGGAACCCATACGACTTTACGGAATTGAATTCGGGCGAGTAGAACTCCCGAAATTGATCTTAGCGTGAACGGATATTTTTTGAGTGTCATGGAATGATGGTGTGTTGTGAAATGGGAGTTTGGAATTCTTAAATCAACTCACTGGTTCTGTGCAAGCCACTAAGGCGGGATTATTCCCGCCAGAGCGAGGCCGTTGTAGCAGGGTGAGTACCGCTGTGGCGGGACAGTTGCGATTTAAGTCAGAAATAAACCCCAAAAATGTTTTATTTCGCACTTTTCGACTTTGAGAGCTAGGAGATGACCCCAGGTGCTTTCTTGACGGTTTTTCACCATTCTTAAGGCTAAAGGTAAGTTTTTAACTCCTCGAATCCATTTTTCGATCCGTAGATCATAATCTAATAGGTAATTATCAATAGGAGAGGTTAATTTGATCTGGGAATTATGGTGGGAAAACCCCTAATTTGGGTATGGGGATCGTGGTTTTGACCTAGGATTGATATTATTGATATAATTCGGATAATTAGGTATTGTTTATTGATCCTAGCATTGTATTGATTGTTTGTAGACCAAGAACAAGCGGAAAGAATCCGAAAAGGGAAGGATCAAGTTTCTTAGGGGATTTCAAGCTTGTTTCGAGGTAAGTGATTGTTGTGATTTCATGTTGGTGTGATATATGTTTGTAATTGCTTCATTATAATGCATGTATGTATGTGAATGATGCATTATTGATCACCCTAATCGTACATGAGGATAATTGAATAATTATATGTCATGAATCACCTCTTGTCGTATGATTGTGATTGTGGTTTATTGAATGGATCGGTTGTCACGTTCCGACATAAATATGGGATTGGTTGCCACGTTCCGGCATAAATATGGGATCGGTTGACACGGTTCGGCATAAACATTGGATTGGATACCACGTACTGGTATGCTAACAGTTTGGGTTTGGGTTCCATGAGAGGACCATTGACTTGACATAACTGTGTAATTAAGAATTGTGAACTTGATCGTTGTTCGTAAATGATATTGATATTTTATATGTTCGGTGTATGCATATTATTATTTTGTTGTATTAACTTGTGTATGTTGCACTTAGTGGGATAGCCGTGTGATCCTACCAGTACACTGCGGTTGTGTACTGATACTACACTTGCTCTTTCTGTATTGAGTACAGAGCATCTTCAGGCAGCTATTATTATTAGGCTTTAAACATGTTTTTGTTCAATCATTCGTCACTTATAGGAAATTATTACTTCAAATAATGAAATTGATTTTTTATATAAAAAAAAAACTCAAAATCAGTCAAGTGATAAAATAATAAAATAATTAATTTTAAATTTGAATTCAAAAAATAACTAACCTTATCTATAGAAAACGCCTAATCTCATAACCCACGTCTTTAAAGAAAAACTAAAAAAAAACTACTACTCCACATGTCTTAAAACTAATTCTATAAAATACATATTCAAACAGGTGTAGAATGAAATTTCCATTAATTATTACATAAAAAAACTTGTATTCACGTAACCTGGGGTTTGTTTTATAATCAACATCAAAATTAACAAAATCACAATATTTTTATCTCTTTACTAACACAAAATTTAACAATTTTGGTATGCAGGAAGAAGAAGAAGTTGATGATAGAGAAATGACGGAAGGTCAAGAAGTTCATGGCATTGGACCATTCTATTTTATTTTTTTAACGACTTTGCATGTTCATTTCAACTTTTATGCGTGAGGATGCATTGAAATTTATAATGGAAGTTGAAAGTTTGACTCTTTTGGTGGCATATATTCATACAGGTGGTGTGGATGAAGATGAAATTATGAAGAATACTTACATTTACCCGGTTGCAAGACAAGTTCAAGGTGTCTTGATTTCATCTTCTAAAAACTCTTAAATAACCAAGTTTTGAACTTTATATTCAGTAGCATATTATCTTGGCAAAGGTTTTTACGGTCGTAAGTAATAGTAGCATCTGCTAATTTTTTAAGAGAAATAATTTTCATGCTAATAGTACATATATTACTATACTAAAATATCCTTTAATCTTATGAAAATAATCATTTCAAGTGAAAAGTTGTAATTAAAAAAAAATAACAAGAAAATAATATATTTTTATTTATATACAATAAAATAAATAGTAGGACAAACATGTAAAAACATATGAATTATTTATTTTTTTATCAAGGTAAAATAAAATAAATATTATCTTTAAATCATAATATATTATAAAACTAAAATTGTAGCTAATTATAACTATAGAAATAATATATTAATATTATAAAATATAAATTATGTACTAATAATATTAGTCTAATGTGTTCAAATAAATAAGTTAATGAATGTGTACAAATAAATAAGTTAATGATTTATATCATTATTTTTTAAATATAGCATATAGTGTATAATAAATCTTATTAGTTATTTTTAGTTTACAATATTTATTTTTTTAAAATATCTCCACAACGCGCGGAAACGTATACTAGTACTAGTAATAATAACAACACATTTATAAACAAAAGAACTTGTTGATACTACATGTGTCAATAGTTTGGTTTGCGTCTGAATTCACTAAAGGACAACAAAACTTACTAAGTAGATTTTTCAAATATTGGAACCAAACCAAATAAATTAAGCCATTTTTTTTATTTGATTTTGTCAATTAAATTTTTTTTTCTGATTTTTTAAAATGTATAATAATATAAATTCAATTTATTCTGAACATGAAACAAAATTCTTGGATTTATGAAATAGAAATTATAAATCGAGCAAGAAAGTAAAAGCAGATGTTGAATTGCTATAAAGTTAACCACCATGTATCAATATTTCAAATAATTAACTTGTATTGTGATTTTTTTTTTTAAAATATGCATATGTTTAATTCTAATTCTTAAATAGGTATTTTTACGGTCAATTTTGTTCTACCATTTCAAATAATCACTTTCAACGTTCATTTTTGGTAAAATATATCATTTTTTAGTAATAACAATAACACATATATAAACAAAAGATATTGACTTGTTGACACTACAAGGACCCGTTTGGTAGGAGGTATTAATCAAAATATTTCATGGATTAAAATTTAGTCCAACAAAAATATTGTTTGGTTACTTTATTTAACCTAATCCATGGATTAGTTATACCTCATACAAGGTCTTATTTTATCCCTAGAAAAGGGAGGGATAACTAATCCAAGGTTTAACAATCCTTGTATAAGACCCCTAAATGACTAAACTATCCCCAAATCTTTTTTCCTAATTTTTTTTTTTTTGTAATTTAATGCTCTTTTTTATTTATATGAGAATATTTATAAATATTCTTTTAAATTCTCCAAATTCGTTCCATGTAATTTGATGATTTCACAAATTAATGTTTTTTTCCATGTTTGATTTGTTATATTGAGTTGGTTTTTTTGGTCTTTTTTAAAAAAATGTAGTTCGTCGATTGACCACTTGAACTTTTTTTTTTTTTAAAAAAAAAGCTTTGTGTATTTGAACAATTTAAGTAGCCTTAAATCTATGTTAAGTTTAAGGTTAATATATCGTGCTATCAAGGATCTCTATGGTGGCATATCACACCTCAAAATTTAATAATAATTTTTTAATATATTTTAGTATTTAATTTGACAAATTAAATGAAATATAAAATCTCATAATAACTCAAGGGTATAATAGGAAAGAAACTTTTTCTAGAATTTTAAACCAAACATAAGATTAAATGGGAAACATGAACCAAACACTTGATAAAAACTAATCCTTGCATTACTAATCCATGCATTAGTAATCCCTGGATTATGCATCTTTGTACCAAACGACCCCACAAGTGTCAATGGTTTGATTTGGGTCTGTTTTCGCTGAAGGACAACCAAACTTACTAAGTAGGTTTTAAAATATTAGAATCAAAGCAAATCAATTAAGCCAACTTATTATTTCTTTGATTTTGTCAATTAATATGGTTTTTTGTGATCTTTTTAAAATATATAATATTATATTTTCAAATTATTCTGAATCGGAAGCAAATTCTTGGATTTATCAAAGTAAAAATTATAAATGGATCAAGAAAGTACAAGCAAATATTGAATTTCTAAAATGTCAAAAACCACGAATCAATGTTACAAAAAACTAACTTGTAGTGTAATTTTTTTTGAAAAAATATGCATATGTATAATGAAAATTTCTTAAATATGTATTTTTAAAGTCAGTTTGGTTCTACTATTTCAATTTTTTTATTGTTTTAAAAACCTAATAAAATGTTATCAATTTTGAGAATCAAAACCAAACTAAATCAAAGAAGTATCTATTCTTTTCTCCAATTTATTATAATTTTATTGTAATTTTTTTATTTATTATAAACATCCCTACTGAAGTTATTATTGGTCAATTCTAGATAAATGGGGAAACTGAAATACCTGAGAGAAGAAACACAATGACAAGGACACCATAAAGAATTTTGAGTTGCTAGACTTCACCATTTTGTTCAATATTAATTTTGAGGTTATGAAATATGTCTCTAATTAATAATTCCTTCAATTAATTTATAGAGGAGGGTTCAAAATATTTATGGAAATTTAGTGTTAGTTCCATTCTATATTTATTTGTGTCTATGAGAGTTTTATGGTATATCATCTACTTTTAAAGATCATTTCACGAATTTTTCTTACACGTCTCCGGTTTAGTTTAGATAAAATTTATTTTAGACAGGTAATATCGTTAAAATATGTATAAATATATTATTCTAGAAAATGTTGATTGTAATTTTACGTAGTGTTTCTAAATAGGATATCATACATTTGGAATAACTGGGGACTCAGAAAGGTGCCACTATTTAACTGAAAAAAGGTGTCGGGACAAGACCCTTGGCTACCTGACTATTCTATTGCAATGACTAATAATCAAACGAACTTAACTAGCTAAACTGGAGCCCTCCAGAAGCTAGGAGATGTCAAAAAAAAAAAGATGATCGGAAGAGTACCTACTTAAGCGCTTGCAACTCCAAATGGCGTTTGTACATGGAATATATTGTATGTAAAATAGCCGAATGAAACAACTGTTTAACTAGATATAATAAACTAAGATAGTAACTCTAAAAATAGATTTCGAGATGGATAACGGAAAACTAAAGCATGCAAACGTACTTTTAACATCAACACTTTAAAACTAAATATCCACGCAACAAAAGCAATGTAGCTAACTTTCACGACTCAAACTACCGCACCATGCGGGCAACTCCCCTAACCCCTAGATAAGAGAATTCTTACCACCCAAAAGAATATTGATAATGCGAAAGTAAACAAAAATTAATATATCCATCATTTAATTAAGAAATCAAATTTCCAGCCTCGATAATTACCACGGTCTTTGAAAAACACATAGAACCCTCCCAAGGAACTAGTATGAAAAGGTACAAGAGCTTTAAGAGTGTTCAATATCTGAAATGTAAGACTCAGCTCCCTCCATAAGGAAGGAGGAGTAGAAGCTACAGAGACCATCGTCGTTGGGACCTAAAAAACATCACTTGCCTGCAACCTCAATATTGGGACTTAATTGCATTCACGACTGGTCTTTATTAAAGAAATCAGTTGGATGAACTTCGTGAATGTGGGATCCAATTTGTGAATGTGAGAGGTCAGGTCCCCAAGGCATCACGAACACAGGCCTAGTCCATTAACGCAAAGGGTTAACCTTCTTGACCTATGAGATCATGACGCAAGGCCCACGAACGCAATGACCAACTCTCATGGTCTCTTCCAACATGGAACTAGGCTCGTGAATGTGGAGACTAGAATCAGTGGTCACCATGAACGTGGCCTGAGGTACACAAATGCGAAGAGGATTAGTGGACTGCACCAGCTGATGTGCATCAGCTGGTTTAACAAAGTTCAATATCCTCGATGGGATGCTTGGGACTCGTTCAGAACAATGTGAACCCAAATGAAATATGTGACCCCACCAAAATTTGGTATTCCTGACTCAACAGAGATGTTAAATCTTCTAACCGAGGTTGTCTCCACAAAAAGTGAGTTCCTCACCCTATCACGGCCCGAATTTACACCCTGGACGTGGGCGATACTCGAGAACCATTGTTGGTCCCCAAGCAAGCCCTTATCATGGCTGAATACAACCGGAAGACTAACTCAAGCATACATAAGCTTAAAACTGAATTAAATTCATTAAACTCAAATACTCAACTTTAAAAATTCAATCTGAACAATACTCAATGAGAATACTTATAGTTTGTAAAACAACTCAAAGAAAGTAAATACTGAAAAACTCTTCAACTCTATCTATCTATGAAGCCTCTACTATTACAGAAGGATATCCGTACAAGATCCACGACATCTCAAAACTACTAATTGTATGGTAAAGGTGAAGTCCTCCAGAATATGAGAAGGTTCACCAAAGCTCGTTGGGACGTCAACTGATCTCAACGAAATTCCTATTGATGATATTGAGTACCTGTATGTGCATCATAAAACGATGCAGGTCAAATGACATCAGTACATTGAATGTACGAGCATGCAAGGGGAACTCTGAACATAAATATAAGCTTGAACTGATAAAAAGGAAAACATACTCACCTCGTCTCAACTCAACTCAAAAATACTCAACCCAACTCGACTCAAGAATACTTAACTCAACTCGACTCAAGAATACTCAACTTAACTTGACTCAAGAATACTTTACTCAACTCGACTCAAGAATACTCAATTGTCATGACCCGAGCCTACACCTTCGACGTGGCTGGCACTCGAGAACCATTGATGGTCCCCAAGTGAACCCTCATCCTGGCTGACTACAAGCGGAAGACTAACTCAAGCATACAAAGCTTAAAACAGAATAAAATTAATTGAAACTCAAATAATTAACTTAGAATATAATCGTGTATTCAACTGGCCAAAACTAGGCAACTCAAATCTTTAAAATATTTAAGAAGATAAATGAAACAGACTTTTCAAACTCTATTGTCTATCTATGAAGCCTCTAAATGATAAAGATGGAAGTCGGGACAAGACCCACGACATCCTGACAAACTGAAACGTACAAGTGGATCCCTTCGGAATCAAGGAGGCTCGCCATAGCTAACTCAAACTGCATGTGGTATCAACGAAGCGCCTGTTGATGACCCCAAATACCTATATATGCATCATGAAACGATGCAAACCAAATGGCTTAGTACATGGAATGTACGAGCATGTAAAAGGAATTCTAAAGCATAACATAAGCTTAAACTTGATAAAAAGGGAACATACTTACCTCTTCTCAACTCAACTCAACCCAACTCAAAAAAACACAGTTCAACTCAACTCAAAGAAAATAGGGCTCACCTCAATGAAATAAGGCTCAACTCAATAATAGGATTTTCAACTCAGTGAAATAAGGCTCAACTCAATAATGAGACACTCGACTCTGGGTACTCAAACTCTGGATACTCAACTCTGGTTACTCAACTCAATATAAAGCAACAATAAGGGATGCAATATATGGAATACTTTTAAAACAGTAGAAAGCAACTCAGTGTATTTAAGAATACAATATACTCAGTTTGTATGCAAGGAAACAAAATAAACTTAGTTTGTATATGAAAATACAAAATAAACTTAGTTTGTATATGAAAATACAAAATAATCATTGTGGGAGTTTCTCTAACCGACAACCATCACTATGAGATATGTGATGATACAACGTTTTGCCTCACACTGCCAGGGATGTCCTATACCTTGTCGGGGGTATAAAACCTAACTACTAAGTGGATACACTAGTCTATGCTAAAAATCACTAAAGAATCATCTAAAAAGTATGCCCCTTTTTTACCCACTTTGGCTACATGGTTTATGGAGGTTGTGAGTTGTCTGAACTCTCCCCCATATCGGTGCTCAATACTACTCCCAAAAATTTAACTAGCTCATATGTTTAAAAACATAACTCTTTCAGTGATTTGAGATAATTTCTCAAAAACTAGCCCAAAGGCTATCTTGGAAATTAGTGTTTCCTCTCTTGATTAAATGTGAAAACATTTACTCTTTACTGAAAACTAGCTCAAAGGCTCTTTTGAAAATCGGTGTTAACATTTACTCTTTGTGAATACACGGTCCCCATATACACTTTTGAAGAAATGAACTTCACTCTTTACTCTTTACTCAAATCAATGCTCAAGTCTTTAAAACAAGTTTTAAACAATTGGAAAAAAAAAACTTCTTAAAATAGGGTTCATGCCGAATTATGGACATGAACGACTTGATTCAAGATTTTCAATAACCATAGATGGAACTCAATACTTAGAACTCAAGAACTTCAATGATACTACTCATTTCAAGAATGCTCGACTCAGAGGGTTCGTGCGGAATCATGAGCATGAACTACTCAACTTAAGGACTCAAAGTTACTTCTCATCTCAAGACTTCTCGACTTATAGGATTCATGCAGAATTATGGGCATGAACAGCTCAACACATGGACTCCATGGGTAATATGTTATAGTCCCATGATTAGGAATAAAATCTCAAAAGAATTAGGACTCAATGCTCAAAGACTTAGAACTCGAAGATGCTACTCCTCTCGAAGACACACAATGTATGAAGTTCATGCAGAATTTATTAGCATGAACGACTCGACTCAAGGGTCTAAAGAACATTATGGAACTCTGCATACAACTCTTCTCATTCTTATACTCACTTACTTGAGTCTTGAAACAAATTATTAGAAATTGTAGAAGACTCCTAAAAAAGACTCAAAGAAACTTTCTCGAAATGTTCGAATGAACTCTCAAGACTTAAATCTTAAATCTACCTTGAATTTGAATTATGAATTCAAGGTTATGATTTATGTTATGAATGATTTCTAGGTGTTTAGAAGTAGTTTAGAGTGATAAGAATCAAAGGGAGTGAAGGTACACTTAAAAGGGACTCAAACGGGACAACAGACGGAAACAAAGTGGAGGTAGGCGACCCTAGCGCATTCCTGGAATGGGGAGCCAGCCCCTAAGGTTCAAAGAAATGATATTGGTGCACTGTGGCGTGTCACGCGACCATTCCCCCAGACAATTCTGATGAATTTTGTCTCTCATTTTCTGATCCTAAATCGCTTTTAATCAATTTCTTTTCTCAAGTTTTCTTTAGATTCAATTACCCAGCCTAAGTACACACTAATTTACTCAAACAACACTCAAAACACTTACTTTCATCTCAAGAAATCATCAAAACCCCAACAAAACAAGATTAAGAATGAACTTCAAGAACACCTATCAAGAACTTAAATCCTTCAATTTTTGAGAACGAAATTACGCTGAAAATAATATGAATGGCATGTGGGTGAATGAACCCAACACTATGGAAGCTTACCTACCTCTTAGGGATCGAACCCATGATGAAAATCCGCAACAACTCTCAAGAATCTCGATGAACGCCTTAATCCTTTCCTCTTTTCTCCTATTTTCTCTTTTTGAACTCTCAGCCAAAACCCTAGGCATATATTAGGATTATAAAACTGAACCTAATTAGATTATACCCCTAAAATCTTACTAAAAATGAATTAAATCTGATTGGGTAAGGAAAAGACCAAAATACCCCACACTATTTTCGAGTAACTTTCCTTATTTGGACAACCTGGCTTCAAAAGGGCATATCTCACTCATCCAAACTCGAAACTTAGCAGACTCAGTGACGTTGGAAAGATAATTCAAATAACTTTCATTTGATATCTTATGGCTCATATAAATCATCTTGTACTAAATGTTATGGTCGTTTGAAGTTGACCCAAAACTTAAAGGACTAACGAATAACTTGAATGAACTCTCTTTAGTTCTTCTTGGAACTCAAGGTGCTACATCTAGTGACCTTAACACTTAAGTAATTTTAATTCCTTGGAAAAATCTCACTCACTATGAGGAACGATTCGAGTCTTAGTTCGAGAATTTTCTCAGGTGTTACATCAACTCAACTCAATATGAAAGAAACGATAATAAGATGCAACAAATAAAGCTTTGTAAACATTAGACAAGAACTCAAAATGTATAAAAATGCAATAATAAAATCTTTACTCTTACTTGGGAGATTCTCTAACCGACAGCCATCACTATGAGCTACGTGATGATACAACGTCTCACCCATGTTGTCAGAACTGTCATATACCTTGCTAGGGTATAGAATATCCTCAACTTAGTGGATCAACTAAGCTATGCTTAAAAGCAATAAGGAATAATCTAAAAAGTATGACCCTTTACCCATGTTAGCATACATGGTTTATGAGGATTTTGAGTTGTCTGAACTCATCCACATATCGGTGCTCAATACTACTCCCAATAATATATAACTCATGCTCAAATGTTTAAAAACATAAATCTTCCTCAATTTAAGATAATTACTCAAAAGATCCTTAAAATAGGTGATGCTCAAGACTCCTCATAAACTCAATTAGAAATCAATATTTCTATCATTTTAAATGTAAAAGTGTTACATGCTTAGGAATATTTAGTTCCCTTATACTCATTTTGAAATAAGAAACTCAACTCTCCTCATCCTCATACTCATTTACTCAAGTATTAAAACAAGTTATAAGTAATTGTAAAATACTTCTCAAAATAGGGTTCATGCCGAATTTAGATGTGAACGACTCAACTCAAGGATTTCAATAACCATATAGAACTCAATAATTAGAACTCAAGGACTCAAGAACTCAGAACTCAACGATACTACTCCTCTCAAGAACACTCAATTCATAAAGTTCATGCAGAATTATGGACATGAACGACTCGACTCAAGGATATAAATAATAATGTAGAGCACATGAGTACAAATCTTCTCATTCTCATACTTACCACCTCAAGACTTAGTACAAAAATATAGTTGATTTCAAAAGAATTCTTAATTTGACTCAGAAGGACATTCTTGATCATTCCTCTTAATTTTACTTCAATTTGAAATGTAATTTAAGAGATATGATTGGGATATGTATAGGATCTCTCATGATTGGAGTTTTAGATAGTTAAAATTAAGAAGAGAGCAAAGACACTATTTAAAAGAACTCAGACGGAAAGAAAGACAGAACAGAAACAGGGCAGGCAACCCAGGAGCTTTCCTGGCACCCTGCGCCAGCCCCTAAACTCCTAAAAGCCATTCCTATCGCATTGTAGGTGTACTGCCCCAGCCCCTCTGGCGCTATGGGGGCCCGCTTCCCTAGCCCCATATGGTTATATGGGGGCGCATTGCCCCAGCCTAAGCCCAGAAACCCGATGAACTTTCTAACTCAATTTCCAGCTCTATCTCCTCTAGAATCGAATGATTTCCTCCAAAAACTCCTAAATTCATAAACCAAACGCAATTCCAATGAAAACCCACACAAAACACTATCAAGAACCACCCTCATTTACAAGACTCTCACCTCAAGAACTCAACAAGACTTCATTGTTAAATAATGAAGCAAAAACCTCAAAAACTTCTCAAAAATTCAATAATTCGACTTTTAGAAGGAATTCATGGGAAAATTTTATATGATTGGCGTGAGGGAGAACAAACCCAACACTATGAAAACTTACATACTGATGAGTCCATAAATTGGACTCAATTAGGGCTATATTTTAATAGAAATTGTGTCCTCAAATGCTTATTTTATCTCAATATCTGATGAAAACCCTTAAGTTTCAGGTATTTAAAGTTTGAAGGAAAGCATGGACACTACGTCGCAAAAAGGAACAAAAAGGCTGAAAAGAACGAAGAAATGAAGGACTGAGGATTGCCGAGTCCACTTGGCGAGTCGTCGAAGGGTCTTACTTCGTCTTTTGTTCCAGTGTGCTGAGCCCTGAAGGAAAGGATCAAGTCGGCAAAAAAAGGGAGCAGTCGGCGCATCGCCGAGAAGTTCCGCAAAGCAGTACTCTGTCACCCGATGACCCAATGTAGCGACCCTTTCAAAACGGTACCCCTACTTAAACAAGAAATCTAATTAAAATACTCGCGACATTCAAAACCAATTAATGAGGCATACTGATTTTAATCTAGTAGAGGGATTAGATCCCTTTCAAAACCGTACCCCTACTTAAACAAGAAATCTAATTAAAATACTCGCGACATTCAAAACCAATTAATGAGGCATACTGATTTTAATCTAGTAGAGGGATTAGATTCATAACAAACTCAAAAATAATAATAATAATAATAATAATCTAGGCAATTAACCGACCAGATCTTCATGCATATATTAACCTCACACTCGAGGTAAAATAACAAGAATATTACACTTTCGAGTACCGAAATCAGCCATCTCGTGCTTCACACAACTTTCAAGACATATAGCAAATTAGTATATTACAAAACTTGGGTTTACACACCCCAAAAAGATAAAAAAAAAATGTATAACCATACTTATATTACAACCCATGGTGACATGACCAAATCAGCCCCCAAAATCTCATGTAAATATATAGCACAAAGATCATGTACAAGTCCCAAGGTTTATACAAAATAAAGATGCATATATGCAAATGTGATCTTCCTTAAGGCTTTCAAAATCTCCATCATCAATGGCCAGCTTCAAGCATCATCGCAAACAGCCCCTACGATAGAAACAACTATCGCTAAGCATATAGCTTAGTGGTGTGCAAACTATAGGTTTGGAGCCCTCAAATTCACCAAGTTATCATTCTCAAGTCAAGGGCAGCACGATCGAAACAAAATTAGTAAATCAAGTAACCAATATACAAGGAGTATCAAGTTCAATATTTAAAGGTCCAAATGTTAAGAAAGCTCATAACACAACTTTTCAAGAGATTCAATAACAAGGCTCACCCAATATATACATCATGTCGTCACACCAGGCACGAGCAGGTGTCAAGAAGGGTCAAAACCCAATAATCAAGAGAACCAAGAACCATATTAAAAATGGCTTTCTAGTTCGTACTTAAAATGGACAACTTCCATTCTTAAGACGGACTAAAAATCCAGAGTCAAGATGACAAATTATCTGAACCAAGAGGCATGCCAAGAGTGACAAAGTCACAGCCACAAGAAGGACAAGGTCCCAACAAGAGTGCCAAGTGATCAAACAGTTCGTACAAGGGGGCGAGTTACATAAGCGTCTTTAATGTATTAAAGAATACCAATACGACAATGCAAAGTGACAAGAGGTAATCAAGGTACCAAGATAACTTTCAGATATACCAGTAGGTAAAAAAGAGTACAGGTATAAGTTTATACACAAACCTCAGTTCTTTAGCACAAAAACAGTCTAACACAACTTCACGAGTTCAAATCGTAGACCAACCAGCGTATCAAAGTCTTCAACTCGTACACGAGGATATACAACCTTTAAAAAATGAATTCAATCGCTTATTCACTTTCTAGTAGCTCAATAATGATGGCTTAACATAGGGTTATCATCACAAGTAAGCCTAACTTGTACAAATACGACTATACTCCCGAAACAGAAATTCTGCCCAATAAAAGCACTTCATGTCGCAACTTAGATTTGAAACAGAAAACGGCCAAAATGGAATTTATATCCTTCATAAAAGATGTAGGTATATATCTTAAGCTTGCAAATAATCAAGAATCACCGCAAAATACGCTTTGTACAAAAAGATATAAACAAAACACTAACAGTTGAACATACAGGATTTCAAATTCCAGAATCTGGACAGAACATGTCATAGGTTTCGTCCCTTATTTCGTAGTCCTAATAGCTAAATTAGAGTTTACCATAAACATAAGAGTTTTAGGTATAGGAATCAGCTTTCCAAAACATATTTATTCACCTCAAAAGGAGTTATACAAAACGAGATATTCTAAAATTACTAAACACTACCCAGCTTTAAAAAAACAAGTTTTGATTACTCACCAAAAGGTAGGTTGTCTCGACTTCCAGCTAGAAGGACCAAGGTTTTCTCTTGTGATTTTGATGAAAAACTGGTTAGAAAATGTTCTTATGTTCTTGGACTTCAGTTCCAAACGAAAATCACAAGAGGAGGTGTGATAATATAGTCTAATGAGTGATGCTTAGTCACATATACAACTGTCCCTAAAGGGTGCTGCCCCATTTTATTGTGTGCTGCCCTAAATGTATACATATACACCTATATGTATATAATTTTTACGAACACTTTCAATTCATATGTAATTTTAATTTGAAAAAATTACGTAAATACCCCCATACAATACCTTAAATTACGAGAACAATCTATTTTAAACAAGGTTGCATATATCACAAAATTTCAAGTTCCCAAAATAAGAATAAAACATATTGTAGTAATTAAGAAATGATGCATCGACATGCAAGAGTTGATCTAGTATTTTAGGGGTGTTACACCCCGAGCACAACGATGTTGAAGGCTAGTGCAAGACGGCGATGAACTACACCAAAAGGCTAATCACCGAGTTGATTGGCGATTTCGACTTACGACACCGAATGATCCGCTGCAGCACAAATCTATGACAACTATAAATACGTTAGAGTTGTAGTTTTAAGAGTCGAACAATTATTATAATTTTCATATAGAATAGTATTTTTTGATATTTTTGTTCTAAGTTTGAGAGGGTTTTGAAGACTTGAAGATCCAAAGGGTTTCATCTTCAAGATTTGGATTTAGGTCTCTTCGATTCTTCAAATTTGGCCTGTATGAAGACTTAAATCTTCATAACCAGTTGAATGCGAGCTTAAGTTGGTATAAATTTTTATCTTTTATACATATGTGGCTAAAAACCCCAATTCTTGGGGTGTGATTTAGAGAATATGGGTTAAGATAATTGTTGGGTCTTGCTTGTTGGTAGTTTAATCGTAGTTTAATTGTGATTTCGTTTAGTAGTTATGGATGAATTTAATGAATTTGTAGTTGCAAATACAAGTTTATTTATGTGTTTCCAGCTTTCTCGAGAGAGAGGTCGTAAAACTAAAACTACTAAATCGATGGCCGGTGGGAGTGGGTCGACATGAGGTTCAGCTCGAGAGAGTGAATCCTAGTCTCCTTCCCACACACTCAGCTCGAAAGAGTAAGTGGGTTAACGTGTAGGCTGGTCTTCATGCGGCAAATGGGTGTCCGAGAGGAATGCATATGAAACGGGGTAAGTTGCTCGAGAGATAGCTTATCCCCCTTAAAGTTTAGCCTTGTCATAATTATTCTATGAATCTTTATCGAAAGCATGTACCCAATAATCTAGCTTAACCCGTATTCCCGTCACATCCCAAGGATCCCCTCTCATTACTTAGAAATCCTTGTTTATTTTGTTGTTTTTACTTACTAGTGACAAAACCCCATTGTTAATTGACACTCTTGTGTCCCCCTTTAATTTACAATGTTTTTAATCGTTAATGTCTTTAGCTACGACTAGTTAGAACTAAATTTTATTTTTCTATTAATTCTCAAAACCACTCTCTTAGGAACGATCTCAACCCTTGGTTGGGTTACTAAACTATTGTACGATCGTAGACACTTGCATCGGAAGTCGTGTCTTGATTACGCAAACATCAAAATGGCATCGCTGCCGGGGAGTGGTGTTATTTGAGAATTCTTAGTTAAGTAGAATTTATGTTTTTAATAGTTGTAGTTTTACTAATTTTATTTTTAGTTTTGTTTTTCTCTAAATTATTGTATGCAAAAACCCTGAGCATGGCCGAGGGAAGTGGTGGGAAGTTAGCTGAGGCGAACCAAGAAGTCGAGGGTGACTTCAAGTTAGTTGCACTGGTAACTCAGCTGAACAACTTGGCCACCAAAATCTCAAAGGTGGAAAACCAATGCAAGAGTCAGGGAAGGTACATACCCCATCATGAGCGACAAAAGTCTAGAGATAGAGAGAGAAATCGTGTTGAGGATACAGTACAAATCATTCTCCAGAATATCACCGACCAAGATCGAGTGTTAGAAGATATGAATGAGAATATTGAAGTGTTGAATTAGATGATTGGATCTCACTCTAGATCGATCCAGCTGATCAGAACACTCATGAGTTTTGCAGTACCTCATCTCCACCCAAATGATCTATTGGGGTTACCTAGTGACACTAGTGCTGACCCCAATAATGGAGAGTGAGTAAAGACTCGTGTCGAGCCACGACATTAAATAAGGCGCTTCTTGGGAGACAACCCAAGGTTTAAGATTCTTTAATTTGTTTTTTATAAATAATGGGGTGTAAGTGCTGCAAGTTTAAAAGCTGAAGGTGTCGGAAAAAGCAGTTTGTTGTGTCGTCGACCAGGTCGGCGACATCGATTTAGAATGTCGTTTGAACCCTCACTTTGACTGAAGGTCCTGTAAAACTCAGAGAGCCAAATGACCACTCGGCGTATCGCCGAGTGGCTGATATGCGACTAACGTCGTCGAATGGGCGCGAACTGGACAATTTAAAAAGACCAAGAGTCTTAAAATTTGAAATTCTTCACTTTCCCTCACTCTTAAACCTCCCAAACTCGCACCAAGGTAGTGTTTTCCTTATTTTAAGCATTTTACTAGTATTTTGGTTGATTGATTTGTGCTCGGAGTTGGATTTTTTTGCCGCCTAGCTTTCCAATCATGTTTTAATCGGCACAAAAGGTTGGTTTCCGAATCCCGATCTTACATTTGAAAATTTTACACCCATTTGCTATGTTCGTATCGTATTGATGTGTTCTGGCCTCTCTAATAGGATTAGAATGTTTAAATGCCTATTTTAATTTGAAAATCTTTCCCGTATTATTTGATTGTCAAATACCCGTATTTTTTGTGATTTTTAATTAATTGGGTTGTGATTGCATGTCGTTAGATTGACTAGGTGAAGTCTGAGTAGCCCATGTTTGCACTAAATATCAAAAATTTGCTCAAAGATAGAGCGGGTGACACCACTCTTAAGAGCAAAAATCATCAAATGGCCAAATTAGGCAAATCCGGGAGAAATTTGAGTATCCCGGGGTAATGGGTAGTGCGGGTCTTATTTGAATTTCATTAGTGCATGCTTTGATTTTGTTTTTGGGGTTTGCGGGATTGAATTCTAGAAGGTGGATTGAAAATGGGCACGTTGGGCCATTTGGCGAGTTGGGTCGAGCTCTCTGAATCGTTCGGCGGTTCGCCCAATGTCTCTAGCTCACCCTTAATATCGTGTCAAATTGGATGTTTGAGTCTGTAACTTCCGATGGGAAGCCATGGGTCGCTGAAAGCACTCAGTGACTCGCCGAAAGTACTCTTGATCGCCCTTTGTATGCTATTTTGACCCCCTAATGCACTATAACTTTCGGCGGACCAACCCATGCTCGCCGAAAGTAGTCGGTGATTCACCAAAAGGACCTTTCCATCGCCAACTTGCTATAATTTGAAGCCAATCCTTTCGACGAGCCCGAGTAAGCTCGCCAAAGAGATTAGGCGACTCGCCGATCCACTTGGCGAGTCTTTCTGCAGTAGATTGCATGTTCTTCTATTTGATTTTTCCCCTAACTTTTCCTAATCTTTTGCAGATATGGTACGTACAAATCAAAACATGCCACCCAAGAAAGCAGCAAAGGGCATTAATATAAACGAGGGGGTTTCAAATCCTCCAAAGAGAGAAAGATAAGAACTACCACCGGAAGACAAAGGCAAAAGGAAGAAATATAGAGCAAAGAAAGGAGTAGCTATTGAGACCTAATTTGAGTGGTCTGAGCCTGAAGATGATCAACCCTTTATTCACCAACATAATAGGCTCCAAGATAGACCTCAACCCACACCCACCAGAGTTTCATCAGTTGTAGCTCCTCCTGAATCAGATGCAGTGCCAGCTCAGCACCCCAAGTGACTCCTGCACTCCCTATCATTCCTCCAACCAGACTGCTGAACAGGTTAAAAGGTGAAGGGGTACGAACTATCATAGAAGAAAATCTTATATCTATGGAGGGCATAGAAGGCAAATATCCCGATGTTATGGACACCCTCTGCTACCATGAGTTCGAGCAGTTCACTAGACCCCGAGGTCCTTACATTCCTTCCTGGGTTAGGGAATTTTACACAGCCTATGGTGAGTTGGTGCCCAAGAACAAGAAGATGGCAAGTGAGTTTAGACCGGTGAAATTGGTCATGGTTAGAGGCAAGACGGTTGAGTGCCACAGCGAGCATATTAATAGTGTGTTAGGTAGACTACCGCACTCGGTACTTCCTTATGGGGGGTTACCTATTGTTCAGTCCCTAAAAGATTTGAAGGGTTGGTTAGCTCCGATGATTTCTAGCACCACCCCGAGGTGGATGGATGTAGGGGATCCTATTGAGAAGAAGGACTTGAACATTGCTGCCAAGTTCTGGTTTGGCTTCATCAGCAGCACTATCATGCCATCCCATAACGAGTCCATATTGCGTCATCCTGGCCAGGAGGCGCATTGACTTGGGGCTGTTGATTTCACAGGAGATGGTCATGAGAGCTAAACAGAAGCTGACGTTTCTGCCTTTTCCAGTTCTTGTCACTGAGTTGTGCTAGCGAGCTAGAGTACCTCATGACACTACGAGGGATGTTGAGGTCACCACATCTTCCGCCACTGATATCCGGCGTATTGAGGCCGAGTTCAGATGAGAGAAGGGTGACAGGAGGAGAACAACTCCAGCAGACACTTCTCCAGAGATCAATGTTGACTCATTACTAGCAGAGGCATCTTCGCCTACTCCGGCTTCTGAGCCTTTAGGTACATCCACCCCTTCCTCTTCTTCACAGGCGCCAAGTGTTTCATCACCCTCTCAGCTTGCCAGGATTACTCAGGCCATGATCCTGAATATGAGGCGTTTAGCCCAATCACCTGATACACGAGCGGCTCGACTCGAGAGGTCCATTCCAGGGATGATCAAGAGCGTCATTTGAAACTGGGTAAGTTGCTCGAGAGAGAGCTTATCCCCCTTAAAGTTTAGCCTAGTCACAATTATTCTATGAATCTTTATTGAAAGCATGTACCCAATAATCTAGCTTAACCCGTATTCCCGTTACATCCCAAGGATCCCCTCTCATTACTTAGAAATCCTTGTTTATTTTGTTGTTTTTACTTACTAGTGACAAAACCCCATTGTTAATTGACACTTTTGTGTCCCCCTTTAATTTACTATATTTTTAATCGTTAATGTCTTTAGCTACGACTAGTTAGAACTAAATTTTATTCTTCTATTAATTCTCAAAACCACTCTCTTGGGAACGATCTCAACCCTTGGTTGGGTTACTAAACTATTGTACGATCGTAGACACTTGCATCGGAAGTTGTGTCTTGATTACACAAACATCACATACCTCAAAAGAAACAAAGTTCTTGGCTAAAATCCTCAAAACTCGATGAACGCTTGAAACTATTCTTCTTTTCTCCTCTTCAACTTTGTCCTAATCTTCTAAAATCTTTTGGAATGTTTAGAATTGACTTAGTCTGATTAGACCCCTTGACTTGGGTAGGTAAAACGTGTTAGGCTAGTGGGATAAGGAAAATACCAAAATACCCTTCCTTAAAATGGATGAAAAATGCCTAAATTAGAGAGGCTTCACTCAAATGGGCATAACTCCTTCATCCAAACTCGTAATTTAGAAAACTCGGCGGCGTTGGAGAGAGGACTAGAGGACCTTCGATTTGATACCCCATGGGACACCTAACTTGTGAGACCCCATGGTTCTTTCGCATAATATGCGTATCATTGCATGAGTGTATGAGGCTTATAAGACTTGGTGTATCATTTCAGTAGAATAAGGTTGCAAATGGGAGGTAGAAAATCAAAGAATTAGACTAATGGTATGGGTCAAGGATGCCATTAAACAAGTTCGAGTTAAACAATGTCTCTTCTAACACCCCGCCTGTTCAGAAGGTTTAAGTTATCCAATAACTTTGAGGTAAGACAAAAAGTCACTTATATTCTAAAAAGAATGTCTTATTAGGTGATAAAGTCACCCAATGATCGTAAGTTAAGTTTTGAAGTCAAGTAAGTTGGGAAATAAAAAGTCGGCAAAAGTTAGAGTAAGTTCTTTGATAAACTTTCTGAAATTTGGGTTAAATGTCTCGGAGCTTTTCTCCCAATCTATAAAGCTTTAGAAGAACCCCAATACTAGTTTCCAATGCACTGAACCATTTGTCCATACGACTTCAGAATTGAGAGATATTCAGATTTTAGTGAGACTCACAAGTAGGCACGTGAAGGTGGGCCCCTTAACCCCTACGTCGGTTTAGCTTTATAAGATTTGATATCCCTTCATTTTATCACTTTTTTTTCAACTAAATAAGAAGAAAACTTTCCTAAATCCTCTCTAAAGGTTATCCTATCAGCCAAGCAAAGATCTACAAGATTTCAACGTCGTTTCACTCTCGGAACGTTCATAGAGATTGTGTCACTTATTTCCTCCTCGTTGGTTGTGACTTGAAGGATTCTTCATGGTGAATGAGACTCGTTTTTTAGGTGGTATTGTTGTTGTTTGGAAGTAATAATTCTCACCCTTAACTTTATTGAGTGAGTCAAAGTTATAGCTACGCTATATAAGCAAGAACACAAATAGATGGCTGGAAAAATCGTATTTGTATAGTTACGTGATGTTGGACTATTTTGAAGTATTTTCTGATGTTGTTGTTGCTGGAATTTTTTGAAATGCTTTGTATGTGTGTGGTTCTTGTTGATATGAGTCTGGAAGTGAAGAAAGAGTATGGATGGGTATTTAATTGTAAGATAAATTAGTGTAACGTTGGTTTTATTATTGCATTGGAATTTTTAAATTGTTTCTTCTTGGTTCAACGTCCTGTGTTTAAGGAGACTATTTGTTATTGACAAGACATGCTATAATACTATAAGCTCCACCAAGTTTAAGTTAAGGTTCTGCTCTTTTAACCTCTTATTGTGTATGAAGAGAAAGACATGATTCTCAATGTAACTATTGAACGAACTCACATGATGGTGATCGGAATCGGTGAATTCGAGTAATTATGGTTATATGGAACATTTATAGGACTGTATTACATATATTTTTTCTAGTTTTAATGGTCTGAAGACTCGTGGTTGGGATTTGGTTGTGGTTATTTTGGGGTTAGAAAAGAGGGGTGTGGCGATACGCTGAGTTTTTATTATTGTGCAGGCATACTCTATTTGGTTGTTGCTGACTATTGCGTAGGCCTCCACTTGTTAATAGCTTCTGCAAAAATGTATGTTATGTCATTAATTTGGGGTTGTAATTTGGGGAAGAAAATGTAATGAAGCATACATTTAAAAACTGTCCGGCGAGCTAATCATTCCACTAGTGATATCTAAATTGATACTTTGACCCTGACGTGTTAATATTCTATTTGTAATAGTTGTGTGACATGATTACATGTAGATCACATACTTTAAGGAAGCGGTATAGTCCGCATTAATACCGCAAGACCCATAATTGAACTATGTTAAGGCTAAGTGTTACTTCCTTTGAGCATGAATTTTAGAATCCCAAATCGTCAAAGGTTGTTTTACTATTCTATTGTTAGAAAGACCTTATGTGAAAGGCATTGGGATTGCAACTGATGTATTTTTGTGACTCCATTATGTTTAAATTCCACTCGTTCGGTTAATAGGTTACTGGACGTCTATATATCATTTTGTCGATTCCCTTGACTATAGGTCTGTGTGTATATATTATTATTTTTCTTTAGGTGTGGTAACTTAGAAATATTAGGGAGGAACATTAAAAATTTGAAATCAGTCCTCCTTCCTCGCTAATTTCTTCTTTTTTGAAAAACATAAAAATAATATGTTGATTTACGAAACTCTTAAATGTAACTCGTACGTTTAAACTACTAAAGGACATGCATTTTTTTTTTTGGAAATACTTTCTTTTACAAATTACTAAGGAAACATATATAAAAACTAAGTGAAGCACCTTAAGATCTTTATGAACATCCTCAAGTTTAAGTTACCTTTCTTAATTTGATTTTTAGTGTTCTAGTTTAATCTATATGCATATGGTTATACGAGATATTTACATGTGAAACGAAAGTGATTACCAGATTATGAGGACAAGAGTACCAACGTTCCAAGATTGGCCACATGATTAAGGTATCATAAATGCATTAAAAATCCATGGCATGCCATGTATGCATTCTAATCCCAAGCTATAATCAGAAGATATGGGGACTATTGCTTATATATATACGTATGAGACACAGATGGCCACAAGTTGGCGAATATGATGTTGGTTCGCTACCGGAAGGCACCACCATTGTTAGCATTTGGTTGGGTATGACATGCATTTGCTTCTATAAATGTGTATTCACGACATAGGATTATGCGAGCATACCATGCATATTTAATTTATATAAGGTAGGATGTCAGCCATGGAGGCTATCAGAATATATGTTTCAGGTGGTATCTTTATTACCCTTTCTATAGCAGCTATTTATGATTCTATTTCCGCCTTACTTACCAGTACATTTTTATCCGTACTAACGTCCCATGGCCTGGGGACGCTGCATTTTTGTTTCGTTCGTGCAGGTCTAGGTAGGGATTCTTATTGACCCCTCCACTAGGATTCGGGGTTCACTTGTGAGTTGGTAAGCTCCACCTTTTCGTAGAGCTTTCATAGGATGTTTACTTTTGTTGTGCAGTTTGGGTATAGTCGGGGACTTGTCTCGGCCAGTTCTTATGACACTCATAGAGTCTATTGTAGACACAGTATTTTGGGTTTCTTTCTGCAGCTTCCAATTCAAGCCACATAGGCTTGGTAGGTATAGTTAGATATGTATGTATGTGTGTATGTCCTTAATTGCAGCCTCGTCGGTCAGCTAGTACTTTATTTTTTGGATTGTCTACCTTTGTCTATATGAGTTGTTATTCAGGTTATGACCCTAATAGTCCAGGCTTAATATTTTAGATGTTATGCTGCCTGACCTTTTAGGCCCACAGTTGAGTCAGTTGGTATGTTTCAGTGGCTAACTCGATTGCATAAGGAGTCGAGTTCCAGTCATGTCTTCCCTAGTTTGGGGCGTGACAAACTTGGTATAAGAGCAAGTCGTGTCCTAGGGAGTCCACAAGTCGTGTCTTTTAGATTATCGTTTATGGGTGTGTTGTGCACCACACTTATAATCAAGAGTCTATAGGGCATTTAGGATTTGTGGAAGCCTTGTTATGCCAATGTCGACTACCGAGAGAACTGTTAGATTTCAGTTCCCAGGCTTGATTGCGAGACTTAGAGTTTGATGTAGAAGATTTTTTTTTCTTTAAAGTATTGTTTAGGAAGGGTATCATGTGATTCGTCATGAACGGGAATTCGAGTTAAGTCGAGTCCAAGGTATGTAAGGTCATATTAGATTATTTGGAGGATTGGCAGGGTGGCGTACGAGCTTTATATGCCTTTAGAATTGAAAGTAGTCCATCTAGTGTTCCATGTATCTATGTTGTAGAAGTGCATTGGAAATGCTTCACGGATTATGCCCATTGAGTATATTCGTGTCTCTAAGGACTTGTCGTATGCTGAGGTGTTAGTGGCTATGTTGGATTGGCAGGTAAGAAAGATTTGGACTAAAGAAGTGGTTTCTGTGAAAGTGTTACAGCGGCAACGTTGAGGTAATAACTTGAGAAGCCGAGGAGGAAATAAGAAAGAAGTACCCCCAACTATTGATGACTTAAGCTGAGTTGTGTTTCAATATTTGACAATTATTCATGTACACAAACTTAATTGGATTTTAAATACCTTAAAAATGCAGTTTATATGGCTTGTAGCGAGCTAGATATACGAAGCCTTGTAATTAGATTTTCCGAACTGGATTTAAGATTTACGGGCGCAACATATATAGCCTTGAAAATAGCACAATAGCAGCAAAGTAAACAACCAAGAATTGTTTGAATCCATTCGCAGACGAATGTTCTTAAGAAGGGGAGAATGTGAGACCACATGGTTCTTTCGCATAATATGTGTATCATTGCATGAGTGTATAAGGCTTATAAGACTTGGTGTATCATTTCAGTAAAATAAGGTTGCAAAGGGGAGGTAAAAATCAAAGAATTAGACTAACGCTATGGGTCAAGGATGTCATTAAACAAGTTCGAGTTAAAGAATTTCTCTTCTAACACCCCGCCCATTCAGAAGGTTCAAGTTATCCAGTATCTTTGGGGTAAGACAAAGAGTGTCTTATATACTAAGAAGAATGTCTTATTAGGTGATATAGTCGCCCAATGATCGTAAATTAAGTTTTGAAGTCAAGAAAGTTGGGAAATAAAAAGTCGGTAAAAGTTAGAGTAAGTTCTTTGATAAACTTTCTGAAACTTGGGTTAAATGTCTCGAAGATTTTCTGCCAATCTATAAAGCTTTAGAAGAACCCCCCCCCCCCCCACCACCACCACAATATATCAAATTGAAGATCTACAAGTCTACTTTCCAACGCACTAAACCATTTGTCCATACGACTTCAGAATTGAGAGATATTCAGATTTTAGTGAGACTGCACAAGGAGGCACGTAAAGGTGGGCCTCTTAGCCCCTAGATTTCCCTTTGTTTTATCTCTTTTTTTTTTACCAAATAAGAAGCAAATTGTCCTAAATCCTCTCTAAAGGTTATCCTATCAGCCAAACAAAGATCTACAAGATTTCAACATGGTTTCACTCTCGGAACGTTCATAGAGATTGTGTCACTTATTTCCTCCTCGTTGGTTGTGACTTGAAGAATTCTTCATGGTGAATGAGTCTTGGATTTTAAATGGTATTGATGTTGTTTGGAGATAATAATTCTCACCCTTCATTTTATTGAGTGAGTCAAAGTTATAGCTACGCTATATAAGCAAGAAGACGAATAGACGACTGGAAAATCGTATTTGGATAGTTACGTGATGTTGGACTGTTTTGAAGTATTTTCTGATGTTGTTGTTGCTGGAATTTTTTGAAATGCTTTGTATGTGTGTGGTTCTATTGATATGAGTCTAGAAGAGAAGAAAAAATATAGATGGGTATTTAATTGTAAGATAAGTTAGTGTAACATTGACTCTATTATTGCATTCGAATTTTTAAATTGTTTCTTCTTGGTTCAACATCTTGTGTTTAAGGAGATTGTTTGTTATTGACAAGACATGCTAAAATACTATAAGCTCCATCAATTTTAAGTTAAGGTTCTGCTCTTTTAACCTCTTATTGCTTATGAAGAGAGAGACATGATTCCAAATGTAACTATTGGACGAACTCACATGATGGTGATCGAAATCGGTGAGTTCGAGTAATTATGGTTATATTGAACAATTATAGGACTGTATTACATATATTTTTTCTGGCTTTAATGGTTTGAAGACTCGTGGTTGGGATTTGGTTGTGGTTATTTTGGGGTTGGAAAAGAGGGGTGTGGCGATACGCCGAGTTTTTATTGTTGTGCATGCATACTCTATTTGGTTGTTGTTGACTATTGCGTAGGCCTCCACTTGTTAATAGCTGCTGCAAAAATGTATGTTATGTCATTAATTTTGGGTTGTAATTTGGAGAAAAAAATGTAATGAAGCATACATTTAAAAAGGGTTCGGCGAGCTAATCACTCTACTAGTAATCTCTAAATTGCTACTTTTTCCCTGACGTATTAATATTCTATCTGTAATGGTTGTGTGACATGATTTCATGTAGATTACATACTCTAAGGAAGGGGTACAGTTCGCATTAATACCGCAAGACAAAATTGGGGTATGTTAAGGCTAAGTGTTACTTCCTTTGAGCATGAATTTTAGAATCCTAAATCGGCAAAGGTTGTTTTACTATTCTTTTGTTAGAAAGACCTTCTGTGAAAGGCATTGGGATAGCAACTCATGTATTTTTGTGACTCCATTATGTTGATATTCCACTCGTTCGGTTATATAGGTTACTCGACGTTTATGTATCATTTTGTTAATTCCCTTGACTATAGGTTCGTATGTATATATTATTATTATTCTTTAGGTGTGGTAACTTATAAATATCAGGGAAGAACATTAAGAGTTTGAAATCAATCCTCCTTCCTCGCTAATTTCTTATTTTTTGAAAAATATAAAAATAATATGTCGATTTACGAAACTCTTAAATGTAACTCGTATGTTTAATCTACTAAAGGACTTTTTTTTTTTTTGGAAATACTTTCTTTTACAAATTACTAAGGAAACACATATAAAAACTAAGCGAAGCACCTTAAGATCTTTATGAACATCCTCAAGTTTAAGTTACCTTTCTTAATTTTATTTAAGTGTTCTAGTTTAATCTATAAGCATATGGTTATACGAGATATTTACATGTGATACGAAAGTGATTACCAGATTATGAGGACAAGAGTACCAACGTTCCAATATTGGCAACATGATTAAGGTATCATAAATGCATTAAAAATCCATGACATGGCTTGCTATGCATTCTACTCCCGAGCTATAATCGGAAGGTATGGGGCCTATTGCCTATATATATACGTATGAGACACTGATGGCCACAAGTTGGCAAATATGATGCTTGTTCGCTACCGGAGGGCACCACTATTGCTAGCACTTGGTTGGGTATGACATGCATTTGCTTATATATATATGTATTCACAACATATGATTATGCGAGCATACCATGCATATTTAATATATATATATAAGGTAGGATGTCAGCCGTGGAGGCTATCAGAGTTTATGTTTCAGGCGGTATCTTTTTACCCTTTCTATAGCATCTACTTATGATTCTATTTCCACCTTACATACCAGTACATTTTTATCCGTACTGACGTCCCATTGCCTGGGGACCTACATTTTGTTTCATGTGTATAAGTCCATGTAGGGATTCTTATTGGCCCCTCCACTAGGATTCGGGGTTCAGCTGTGAGTTGGTAAGCTCCACCTCTTCTTAGAGCTTTCATAGGATGTTTACTTTTGTTGTGAAGTTTGGGTATAGTCGGGGACTTGTCTCAACCAGTTCTTATGACACTCATAGAGGCAATTGTGGACATAGTATTTTGGGTTTCTTTCTGCATCTTCCAGTTTCAAGCCACATAGGCTTGGTATGTATAGATAGATATGTTAGTATGTGTGTATGTCCTCAATTCTAGCCTCGTCGGCCAGCTAGTACTTTATTTTTTTGGCTTGTCTACCTTTGTCTATATGAGTTGTTATTCAGGTTATGACCCTAATGGTCAAGGCTTAATATTTTAGATGTTATGATGCCTGGCCTTTTAGGCCCATGATTGAGTTGATTGGTATGTTTCAGTGGCTAACTCAATTGCATAAGATGTCGAGTGCCAGTCACGCCTTCCCTAGTTCGGGGTGTGACATAACTCATTTTGTGCTGAAAGTTATGGTCGTTTGAAGTTGACTAAAGAATAATCTCATAGAGAAACTCAATTGGATGGAAAGTTTTCAACTCAACGTTATGCTAGGGAATTTTAGTAACCTTAACATCTAAGAAAATTTATAATAATCACTCCGTGAAATCTTATTCACAAACTAAGCATGATTCGTGTCTTAACTTTAAAAAATATGGGGTGTTACACACCCAAACTCTGTTGTAAGCCATATTGCACAAGTTAACTCGGAAGGAGCCTATAAGCCTCAAGATCCACATCGAAGGTCCTTCTAGACCAAACACGATGTTCTAAAGCTAACAGAACCATTAGAATTTCATTTTGAGGCTGTCTACCAAAAGTTTTGACCAAAGTCTACCATTGAAGTTTCAAAAGCTCCAAAATACGTCAACTTGCACAATATCAAAACGAACGTCCATGTGATGGAACTGTCACTAATAGAAAGTCATAAATGACTTGGGATCACTATAGGAAAGTTCTAAATGCCGAAAAGAACACAATTAAGAGGAAATGATGTGGAGGGTCATTACCGTTTTATCCTCTTTGAGGTAAGTTAAGTCATGACTTACTCTTTGTATGCTTTTCTTGGTTGATAGCTTATTGTATAAAGAATTTTATGGATTGGGAGAAATGATTTAATTGAAGTATTGGAGAAATGATCGTTATTGTGAAGTCTAAGATATGTTTAAGTTGATAGATTCAATGTGACTTGACATCTATACTTGTTTAGTACTACACTATTTTTTCAAGTATTATGTTGCATTATTTAGCTAGATGGGCACTATGTTGAAAGAAATCTACTTGATTAATATAGGCATAATGCATAAATATGCCATTTAACTTGGTCTTATTTCACATTTATACCCTCCAACTTTGGGTGTGCACAAATAGACACTTAAACTTGTATAAAGTTGAACAAGTAGACACATGAGTCCTATGTGGCATGATACACATAGGACACCACGTAGGACGCAAATTGCCATGTAGGATGCCACATAGGATTTGTGTGTTTATTTGTTCAATTTTATACAAGTTTAAGTGTCTACTTGTGCACACTCAAAGTTGGATGACATAAATATAAAATGAGGCAAAGTTAAATGACATATTTATGTATTATGCCATTAATATAATATGTCCTAGATTGACACCCTGTTGAAAGAATTTGTTAAGGTTTTGTGGTGTAAATGGACATTATGTTGAAATCAATCTTCTTAGTTGATAAAATGTGGCATGAGGACATTGTTTTTAGCGCGTTTTTTTTTTACCATACGGAGTCATGTCATATTCTAATCCATGATGATCTCCTTTCATTCTGAGGCCCAACTTCTTTTATTGTTGTTTGTGTCTTATTTACTTCATAAACAAGTTATATATCCATAATGACACTTTTGTTAGTCGATAACACTTGTACACATGGCACTAATTCTTGGTTTAGCTTGTTTATAAGGTTACAATATTTATGAAAAACATTTTGGATTTTATTATTTTGAAATCATTTACATTACATCTATGATGTTCTTTATGAGTTTTCTACAGGAAATGTTGGCTTACCTAAAACAAAGAATAGGGTATCTGTCATCACAACCCCAATTTGGGTCGTGACATATAATGCATTATTAGTGTCTGACGTTCTCCCATTATTAGTAGGGCTTCTCTCCATGGCCTCAATTAATTTTGTATTACGTTATATTGTATTACTATATGCCTTTTTCATAACACAACAAAAAAAAAATATTCTTTTAATGTGTAAATGATAGCACTACAAAAAAGATGTATATCTACATAACCATCTTGAATCCAACTAAAGAGTGAATAATTTTATGTATCCTATGGTAGAAGAAACTGAAATATAACTCAACAATTGAAGATTAGAGTTCCATGCTTACAAAGTATTGTAAAATCAAGCACAAAATAATAATGTAATGATTAAAATAGGAGAAACAATACACCATAACTTTCTATTTCATATACCAAATCTCAAGACTTATACTATATATGACATAATGATGGTTATAAGGTTACCTTAAACATAAAATAAATTATTAACCATAGAGATCATGAGCAATATTATGGAGGTGTGGACGGTCACAGAGGTATGAGATTGTTATTTACATAGGAATTAGACAATAGAATTATTGAACATCCAGTCAGAGGTGTATCCAAGATTTTAAGATATTGGGTGCACTACTACAAAAAAGGTGGATCTAAGATTTAAATTTGATCGATTTCACCTTTAGGTTCTTATCACTGAAAATTATTAAATTACATTTATTTATTTATTGCGTCGAAGGTATTGAGATCGACTGAACCCATTGATTGTATGTTATATCATCCAGTACTACTAGTTTTATTGTACACATTTGGTTTAATTATATTAAAACAATTATAGTGCCAAATAAATTAGGAATTTCCAATGTGACAAATTTGAAATATTTGAAAGATTAAAGCTATATATAATAAGTGTTATCAATAACCACTTAGAGATGTGTTATCCAATTTTGGAAAGAAAAATAAAACAAGGTAGATATAAGATTCAAATCTCTAACCTCACTTAGAGAGGTGCACTCAATCATAATTATATTATATGATACTTCGAGTGTGGGTTCACACATCTATATTTAAATATTTTTTAAAAAATATAACACTACTATATATAATTTCGAGAAGGGAATCGGGTGACCCCCTCCTGCATATGCCCATGCATCCAGTAATAATAATACAATTGGCTTCTTATAAAGAGATTTGTATACCATATTAAGATTATTATATTTTACTTCTTTACCAAAATAATATTGATAATTACATTATAGTAAAAGATAAAACTAATTACGAAGCAATGGAAAAACCAAATTAAAGATAATACATTTTTAATATTGATTTAGATAATTTTAAAATAAATTACAATATATGAATATTGAATCTTAGTAGACTCTCTTTCATAAAATTAGTCATGTGTGTAAATTAAATTTAAAGGTTTGTCAACAAAGACAGTGACATAAATGATTAGGAGATTTTGAGCCTATGATTTTACAGTGGCCTCCCTTGCAAAGATTATCACACGTTGTATCATCATGAGAGCCTGAAACACATCTTCCAATGTGGTTATCAGTGGAACATTTCAAACCATCTCCTTGGACCGAACCTGAAATTCAAATTTGATTGTAGATTATTTTATATCAAGCTTCAAAATATTCTAACATAAGGTACAAAATATAATATGGAGAAAATAAATATATAAGTGTATTATTTGAATTTTCCCCAAAATTGAGAAAGATTTATTTGCATTATCTTGTAACTTCAAATAATCACTTTCCACGTTCATTTTCTAGTAAAATGTATCAATTTTTACTAATAAAATGTAACATTTATATGCAAAAGATGTTGAATTTTTTACAGTACATGTGTCATTGGTTTGGTTTGGGTCTGTTTTCACTAAAGGACAACCAAACTTACTAAGTTGATTTTTCAAATATTGGAATCAAACCAAATCAATTAAGCAATTTCTTTTATTTCTTTGATTTTGTCGATTAATTTGTTGTTTTACTGATCTTTTAAAATTATATAATATTATATTTTCAGTTTATTCTGTAATGAAGCAAACTCGTGAATTTATCAAAGTAAAAATTATATATCGAGCAAGACAGTAAAAACAGATATTGAATAACTATAAAGTCAAACACCACAAATCAATATTACAAAAAATAACTTGTACTTTAATTTCTTAAAAAGAAATATGCATTTGTTTAATTATAATTTTGTTCTTATAATAAATTTGTTATATACAATATATGGTTCAAATGATAATAAACACTTATATACTAAATATAATTCTTTTCTATTTATTTCCCATTTTATTTCTGTATTATTAAATGTTCCTGAATAATACCTGCAATGATGTTCTATCGTAGTGTCATCATACCTGTATTTTAATATTCCTCCATAACTTTTTTCACTCGCATTTGATTCTATTATATAAGTAATTTTTTTGTTTTCATCTGGAAAGTATAGTTTAGGTAAGTTTTTACATAATAATTTCACCTTTTGTATTTGTATTTGGTTTTTTTTATCAAACTGATATTATATATCTTTCTTTAATTTTTGTTGTAATGGTTTTAAATTCTCTGCTAATTTTGGTATGTATTCTCTTACTTGATTTACTAGTCCTAAGAATGACTGTAATTTCTTTTTTGTATCTAGTTGTTCATTTGAGTTAATTATTTTTTGTACTATATGTGTTTGCATTTTTATTCCGTTTTTATCAATTTGTATTCCTAAGAATTCTATTTGATTTTTCATTATATCAGCTTTCTTTTACTTAGACTTATACCTGAATATTCTATGATGTGTATAAATTTTTCTAATAATCTTATATGTTCATCTTGTGTTTGGGAATATAATAATATATCATCAATGTACACTACACAATTTTCTATTTGTTTAAAGTAATTGTCCATAAAGTGTTGATATCTACCTGGTGCGTTTTTATATCCAAATGGTAATACATTCCATTCATAAAATCCTTGTGGTACAGTGAACGCTGTTAGTTTTTTAGATTCTTCTTCTAGTTTTAAGTGATAAAATCCTGATTTACAATCAAATTTGCTAAAATAATTATATCCTTGTATTTGTCTTATCTTTAGTATTTTATTTGGTATTGGATAATTATATGTTTTAGTTTTTGCATTTAAATTTCTATAATCAATAACCATTCTTCTTTTTCCTCTTTTTTGTTCACTATGTTTATTTACGATAAATGTCGGGCTTGTATGCTTACTATTGCTTTCTTGTATATATCTTTTTTCTAGTAATTCCTCTATATGTATCTTAAATTCGGTTAAATCATTAAAATTATACTTTAATGGTTTTTGGGTTATTATACTGTTATTATCAACTAGCTCAATTTTTACTTTTGTTTTATGTGTTTCCCATCCTTGTAAAGGATCCTCACTATATAATAATTCTAACTTATCTTGAATTATTTTTACTTTATCTATAGAGAATATAATTAATTCTATTTTAGGGTCTTCTTCTTTTATATTTTATAATTTTTGTGTAATTTTTTCACTTCCTTTTATCCATTCTGTTGTTTTTCATTTTTTATTATTTACTCTTTTTGCTCCTATTTTTTGTTTACACGGTGTCGTGAACCACCAGTGTGTTTTTGTTATTATATGTGGGTATAATTTTTCTAAAAATGGCATTCCTAATAGCATATCTTTTGTAGTTAATTCAAAGTTATATATTTCTTCTATAGTTAATATCTTATCCCATATTTGTATTTTTATATTTTTTGCCTTATATGTGATCATGCTTCCTTCATTATTAAATCTTGTTACTACTATAGGTGTTTTTAATTTTTCCCACTTATCTGCTGGTAAACAATTATATTTACATATATTAGTTTCTGCTCCCGTATCTATCATTGGTGTATAATATCGGTTGTAATATCCTTCTATTATTATCTTTGCAAGTATATATATTTTCATATTTTTATCATACCAAAGTCCTTTTTATTATTATTCTTTTATTTTCATAATTTATAGTTAACTGTTTGTCTTCTAGATTATATGGTTTTACTTGTTCTAACCATTTTATTCCTAAAATGATATTTTCATTTCCTTGATATATTTTGAATTTTATCACTATTGGTACTCCTCCGATGATTATTTCCTTTTCTGTAGTTTCTTCGGTATACATTAATACTTTTGGTAGTTCGGAGCATGATTGTTCAATAGTTATTATTTCATCTTCCGTCACTAATTCTCTTGTGATATAGTTTTCTTCTCGTCCTATATCTATTAATATTAAATATTTCGTTGTTCCATTATTCCGGTTTTGTAGTAATGATGTGGTTTTATATCTTCTTCCATTGATTTTTGTGGGGTTTTATCTATTCTCCTTGAGGTACTCATTTTTAATGATATTTGGGGTATCTCATTGTTTATTCTTTTCGATGTGCTTAGTCTTTCTTTTACTATTTCTAAATCTTCTTCTATATCAATTTCATTATAACTATAATCATTTTTATCTATGACTGTAACTATTCTTTCAAAGGGATCTTCTATTCTTATTTTGTCTATTTTATTTTTTTGCTGTTATTTTATGTTTTGTTGTTAGAACATATAAGTTTTTACATCTAGCTGTAAATATTTTACTTCCTGGGGCTAGTTCTATCCCTGACATTCGCCAGTATAATACTAGTGATTTATCTATATTTTTGTCATTTATTGCTACTGAGTAGTTAGCACTTATTATAAACTTAAATTTTTGGCATATGAGGTTACCTCTTACTGCACTTATTATACTTTTTTCTATGGGTTGTATAATTCTGTCATCTGCTAAGTATATTTCTATGGGTGTATCTATTCCTTTTCTAAAACATGCTTTTATTAATATTTCTGTTCCTCCTAAATGTACATATTTATTGGATTTTTAGCCTTAATATCTTGTATTTCTTTATTTATTATTGGTATTTTGGCCTTTCCTTTAGTGTATTTGCAATCTATGATATGTTCTCTTTGACTTACTACATAATATTCTTCTTTTTGTCGTTTAAACTAGTTTCTTACTGTTGGTATTTCGAATATTTTTGCTACGCTTTGGTCTAATTCTTTTCCTTTTATTTGTTCAAATATACTATTATCAAATATTATTTTCTGTTCTAAATATTCTTCGTCTTGATGTTCTTCTTTATTTATTGTTTGTATATCTGCTTCAGTCATTTGTTATATTATAGAATTCATTATCTGATTCTTTTTCTATGTCATTATCTATTTCATTTTCCGATAATTCATATATACTATCATTGCTTTCTAATTCATAATCTATGTATTCTATTTGTGTATATTTTTCATCGTCTATTATTATTTCTGATAATTGTTTTTTCTTTGGAGTTTTAGGTAATTTACAATCTCTAGCTTCTAAGGTGTCCGTTAATTCTGCTTCATTCCAACTTTTTATTATTTTTGAATTGAAAGGTTCTGGTAATTTTGTAAAATATAATTTTCTTGTTTCTTTACTTTCTTCTGTGCTATATGTTCCTTTATAATAGTATTCTCTAAATGCACATGTATATTCATCTATGTAACACATATTACATATTGCTAATTTTATCATTAGATTTCGATTTATGATCTTTTCTTTATTTTGTTCTTCTACCTCTGTTGTCATACTACTAAATTCATTTCTTATAGCTATTTCATATTTATATAATATTTCCATAGTTGTAGTGGCTATTCCACCATCAAATTTTTTACTATTTCTTAAAGTTATTAAGCTTTCACTTGTTAAATTTTGTAGCTATAATTTTACTGTTCCTATAAGTGTTCTTTCTATGTATCCTGGTGCTTCTGTTGTTGTTATCTTGTTATCTACTAATTGTTTTGATATGTATCCTATCCATAACTGAATTGTTTTATTTATATCTGCTACACAGTCTAAATCTAAAAAATCATATTGTCCAGTTATTGGTTTAGGCGTCCATTTTTTATTTAATCTTTTATCCCAAGTAGTTTTTTCTTTATCATTTTGTCCATAATTTTTATTATAATATTTTGGATTAAAATTTTTTGGGTTTTTTACTCCTGATGTGCTAGGTTTTTCGTCCATATCTACGTTATTAAATACGTCTTCTGTATTTACTTCTAAATTCTTTGTATTATCTATGTTTGTTAAAAGTTCCGTATATGTTTCGTTTGTTTCCGAATGCTGTTCTAGATCATCATCGTTTATTTCATCAACTCTTATTTCGGGTAGATTATCATTTTCTTCTTTTTCTTCTATTTCATCTTCTAGTTTCAATCTTTCTTTGAATTTAATTATCTCATTTGTTAATTTCGTTTTTTGTTCTTTTTCTTTTTGTTTTATTTCATACATTTCTTTTAATATTGCTAGCTCTTTTTCTAGTTCAATTATTTTGGTATTTTTTACTTCTTCTAATTGTTGTACTTCCTTTTTTGCTTGTTGTTTTATTTTTTCAATTTCCGTTTTTCTATCTATTTCTTCATTTTCTTTTGTTATTCTTATCATAGCAGTTAAACTATCTTCTAGTTTTACCGTTTCTTTTTCTAACATTAAACTTATATTATCACCTATTTTCTTATATCTTCTTCCTAGATTAGAAAATATTATCTTTATTTTTAATCCGTCATAATTTTCATATGTTTTTTCATCTATTGCGTATTCTTCTTTATTCATTTATAAATTATGTTGTAGTTTATATTCTAAGTTATTTATTTGTATTTCTAGATATAAAATAGTCTTTCTTTGTGCTATTATAGATTTGTGACAAATTCCTGCGAATATATTATTGTTAAGTCTATTTTGCCTATGTTCTAATTCTTGTCGTTTTTCTATAATTACTTCATTAAGTTTTTGTCTATAGTCGCTATTCTTGTTATTCATTGTATTTTTAAGTATTGAATATATTTATATTCTATTTTAGATATATTATCTATTAACTGATTTAATTTTTCGTTATCAGTTTTTGTAATATTAAGTTGTTTATATTTCGGATATAATTTGTTCAATTTTCTTTGTATTTTTCTTAATTTTCTACTCGTATGTTTCTTGCCGTGTTTCTTATTATGCATAGCTCTGATACCATTTTCGTAGCGGAACTGGTAGTTGAGGGATTCATGAAAGTGGTAGTGTGGTAGGTGAGTATTTTATTTTAAAGATTTTATTGTAGTATTCTTTTGCTAAGGTATTTTTATAGTCAGTTTGGTTCTACCATTTCAATTTTGTTTTTTTAAAATGTTTTAAAAACCTAATAAAATGTTATCAATTTTGAGAATCTAAACCAAACTATATCGAAAAAGTGTATATTTTAATCTCCAATATATTTTGACTTTATTTTAATCTCTTTCATAAACATCCCTACTTAGTTATTATTGGTCAATTGTAGATAAGTGGGAGGAAATGAAGTACCTGAGATAAGGAAATGAAAAGGTCACCATAAAGAATTTTTGAGATTCTAGACTTTGCCATTTTATTCAATATTTATTTTGAGTGTAACACCCCCGAAAATTTCTTAAGTTAAGACTCGAACCATTCTTCATTTACTTGTAGGGTCATAAGGGTGATTCACAAATTATCCATATGTGTAAAGGTAAATTCTTTAGTGTGGGAATTATTTGGATATGAATTAAGGTCACTAGAATCCCCTAACAAAAAGTAGAGTTGAAAGTTTCCTTATCGATTAAGTTTTGATGTAAGATTCTACTTGGGTCAACTTCAAACGACCAAATCTCTTAGAATATAAAGAACTACGTGGCCCATAACCTATCAAATTAAAGGTATTTGAATCTACTTTCCAACGCCATAAATTTCGCATCAATCCCATTTTTGAGTAAAAAGTTATGACCATTTTAGTAACTGATAAAGTGTAGTGACGAAATTGCCGACGGGAAAACATTAAAAATGGTCTTTTTGTCTTTTTACCGCCAAAGAAAGCCCTAAACTAATTTCATTTCTTGACTAATTAAAGACCCAAACCAATCAGATTTTCATCTCTTATATCATCATTCTCTTCTCTCTCAAACCCTAAGACAAAACCCTAAGGAAAAATCAAAGTAGAAGACTCCATTCAAGATTTTTTCAATCTTTTTCAAGATTCTTTCAATCTTCTTCAATGTAAGTCCTTCTCCAAGAATTTCATTCTTTCCAACTCAAATTCCTTCATACAATTATGAATCACTAATGAAAATCATAATTCTTGGTCATAGAGATTTCAAGAAACTAATTCAAGAATCTCAAGAAAGGTTTTCTTGATTGTTTACCTTCAAGCTAGGGTTTCAAGACTTCTAATCAAGATTCTTGTTCAAGATTCTTCAAGAACCTTGTTCTTCCAGGTATGTAAGGCTATCATAGTGTTAGAATAGTTCGTCCTCATACCTACATCTACTTTCAAATGAGTAAAAGAGAAATCTATGATTCTACCCCTAGATTGAGTATTCATAAAATAAATTGATTTTGAGTTCTTGAATTCCTTATTCTTTTGAAATTCTATTCCTAAGTATTGAGTTTCTATATTTTTATTGAGATTCTTGACTTGATTTGTTCATGTCTATAATTCAGCATGAACCCTATTTTGAGTTATAAATCTAGAGAAGTTTTTCAAAGCCAACACTTGAGTTTTAAACTGAGTTTTTGAGGACGTAAAGATGAGTTTTGAGAAAAAGTTTAAAGGTTCTATTTCATAAAGACTTAAGAGTTTCTAATGTTATTTTATTCATATATATATCTACATATACATATGAACCTATGTTAAATATTGGACTTGAAAGATAAGTTCATAAGTGTATGTTTTCAAGAAGGTAAACATGTCTCATGTTTTGAAAAGTATTTCAAGTAATGTTAGAAGTCCATTCTTTGTAATGGGTGAACTGAACACAAAGTTATATTAATTATTTTGGGAGTAGTATCGAGCACCGAGTTGGGTTAGAGTCTTTTATGATTCGGAAATCCCATAGAATTACGTAGCCAGCGTAGGATAGGATAGCATTAGTTCTTCATGCGACTCCTCACTGCCTCTGAGACGGCCAATTAGATGGATCCATAGTCACGATATCATTTTATACCCCAGGCAAGGTATAGGATGGACCCTTGCAACGTGCGACGGGACGTTGTATCATTTCTAGGCTCATAGTGATGGTTGTCGGTTAGAGAAACTCTCCATAAGTAAAGTATATTATTTTCATGTTGCTTTCATTGTATATTTTATTGTAAAGCTTAAATGGTTTTCACTTCATGTTCATAAAGTGATTAA
>NW_026020388.1:1112603-1271094 GCF_900185275.1 Solanum verrucosum
GACCGTCAATGGGCACCGTGGTTCCACACTTGGTCAGATTTCCCTGATTTGTCCTCAATATCATGTCTGCTGATCTACGGTCATAACCTACGGACCGTGGATGGACCTACGGTCCGTAGATCACCTCCGTGGATGCCCTTTTTCTGTATTTCCTTCAGCTGTCTCTAAACTTCCGCACCTGAACACCTTTCCTGCAAAACATGATAAAAACACATAAAAACCAATATAAAAAGGCCCTAGACACACACAACTTGTAAGTGAAATGTATTAGAAATACCGTAAACTCACGGTATATCACGGAATATAAAGTATTTAATAGAACTTACAAAATAAACTATGAAATGCTTCCACCTGCTTACAAAAAAGTTTGATTCTAGCATCGATTTCACCAGTTTATATAAGAACAACGTAAGTAAAGTAAACATGTAAGGTTATAAACAATTTCTTGTATCAGTAGGGAAATTACACAATAAGTAAATTTGACCAATGCAATGCGATGATGAAATGATGTTATGGAACAAAGGTTGTCGCACCTACCTTATACATCTTGATGAGATTTAGCTTCTAGACAAGGACCATGGGGGACTCGTATTCCATTTACCAATCTCATAATCTCAATATCTGATCAACTTGCCACCTAGCTCGTGGTCAAGGATAAAAGTAAGGTGTCTCATTTTCTTTATCAAAGCAGTACTTCTCTAGTTTCTCAGATTCCCATGATCAATAGTATGATGAATGAGAATGAATGCATCACAACACATATGACATGGAGGCCTAATCAAATTAACCTAGGTCGAAAAGGACCAAAGACCCAAACTCAATAAATCATTATATACACCCTTACATGAAAAATAGTGCAAAAATTCATTTGAAATAAACTTTTACCATTTGGAAACATTCCTTTCATTTTAATATGTGATAAAAAAAACTAGTTCAATCCCCTAACTCGGGAATTTCAAGTCAAAAATGTTATAATAGACAACTCAACCTCTCACTCGGGCAAATCAGTTATCGCATGCTCTCAAAGCAATTAATAGTATCACATAATGACCACACATGGGCTAAGCATTACAAATAAGCTCCCACACGGGCGAAACAATGAAGTCTACAATTTTCAACATCTCAATGTCATGCTACAATCACATCCCATAGTCTAGTTCATAAGAAAGATTAATTACCCAACCCAATTTAGAAGAAGTATAAGTCAAACCTACATCGAAAGCCAAAACTTTACTCAAATCACACTATCAGTGCTTTTCCTCTATCAAAACTCCCAAAAGATTTCCAACTATCAAAAAAGAAAGATACACATAAGTGGGTTCTAACAATACCCATACTGCAAAAGTCTTGAATCAAATCTAAAATCACCCAAAAACTCATCAAGAATCGAAAAAGGGTAAAATTATGATTTTGTTAGAAATTCATGTCCATTAAGTGAAAAGGAGTCTATGGGTGAAACCCAAGTGAAAATGAGTCAAAATCGATGATTAAGTTGAGTAGAAAACATTTTTTCAACTTGAAGGGAAAAACTCAAAAAATGCCTTTTGAAACGTGGTTTAAAACGAGATATTTTAGAAAACCTTTGTGAAAATCAATTTACCCACAATAGAAGGACCTTAAATCCCAAAAATCAATGAAAACCATTCCAAATTGACCTGCAAATCAACAATTTTGATTTCTCCACTTTGGGGTTTAAAATCTCCACTTTGTGAATATAAATCATGAAATATGAAAGAGATATTCTTGGGAAACAGGTAAAATAAGGCTAGAAGTATGTACCCATTATTATAAGAGAAAAATGCATCAAAAATCACCTTAATCAGTCCTTTCTAGCTTTCAAAATGTCAAAAATACAAAATGGGTTCAAATAGATATTTAACTCAACGATGTTGTCGCTAAAACCCATTTTTCGTCGCTAAAAGTCTATTTTCCGACGCTAAGAGTGTGCAGCAACAACTATTTAAACATCTTTTTTTATCCTCAAAACTCATTTGAAACCATATAAACACGAACCAATAGTGTAAACTCATCATAAAACATGTTTTGAAACCAATGAAATCATTGGATTTCAAAAAAAAAACATTATAACCGAAATACCCCTCGGAACCCATTTAGGCCAAAAAATCAATTTTTTACCTAAATACCCAAATCACAGCCTAGGGTGTCGAGACTTTAACCGACCACCCTACTAGACCAAACTTGATGTTTCAGACTCAATGGAAATGACAAAGTCACCATCCAATGCTCTGATCTCATAATATTGACCAAAGTCAACTATTCCAATATAATTCGACTCAAAAGTCTCAAATCCACCAAAATCTCACTTATCACATCGGGGACTACACTAACTATCCTTGCAAGATATACTAAGCATGAAAACGTTGAGGAGAAGGGAATAATGGTCAATTCATACATAAAGGTAATTTCTCATGAAATGAGACATTACACTATCCACCACTAAAACACACATTTGTACTCAAACGGAAAGCAAAATTTGGTACCTGAAGGGGGTAAAAATCTTAGGGTATCTACGCTGCAAGTCGGACTCCACCTCCACGTAGCCTCCTCAACAGACCAGTGTCTCCACTACACTTTCACTAAATTAACATGCTTGGACCTCAACTGCCTAGTCTTCCTATCCAAGGTAGCAATAGGCTCCTTCTAAAAGGACAAATCTTCATCCAAAGGAACAGAGTCCCACTTAATCACATGGGAATCATCATGACGGTATCTCTTAAGCATCAAAACATAAAACATAGGATAGAGCGTTCGAAGATTCAGAAGCAAGGCCAACTTGTAGTCTACATCTCCAACTTCTCCAAAATCTCAAAAGGCCTATAAATCATGGACTAAGCTTATCTTTCTTCCCAAACCTCATCACACCCTTGGTGGGTGACACCTTAAGCAAAAAACCCTCAGCAATAGCAAAGGATACATCAGAAACTCTCATATATACATAGCTTTTTTGCCTACTTTGGGCGGTCACAAGACGTTGCTGAATTAATCTCACTCTATCCATGGAGTCTGCCAACAAATATGTACCCCAAGGTCATACCCCAAATGAATCAGACCATCCAACATTAGATCTACACCTCCTCTCATACAAAGCCTCAAACGGTGCCATCTTAATGCTAGAATGATAGTTGTTCTTATAAGAAGACTCTGCAAGGGGTAGGAATTCGTCCCAATGACTTCCAAATTCCATGACACAAGCTAAAGCATATCCTCAAGCACCTGAACAGTTTGCTCAAACTGACTAGCGGTCTGAGGATGGAAAGCAGTACTCAAATCAAGCTTGGTACCCATCCACTCCTGCTTAGAACTCCAGAAATGTGAGGTGAACTGAGTACCTCTATCTGACACAATAAAAATAAGAATTTCATTCAACCGAAAAATCTCACGACTGTATATCTTGGCCAATTGCTCTGAATTATAATTAGTTTTTACCGCAGCAAAATGAGCCGACTTAGTCAACCGGTCCACAATCACCCAAACAGAATCATACTTACCCAAGGTCAAGGATAATCCAATCACAAAGTCCATAGCAATGTGCTCCCACTTCCACAGATCTCTCCCTGTGGGATTCGACCTCAACCTCGTTGGGTTCTTTATGATCAACGATCACTTGTATACTGACTTGTAAGGTGTATACTTGAGAGTTATCAAAATGTCACGGCCTAAGTGTCAAATTTGGACCGTGAAAAAAATACACATTACTAGTTATATTAACCATTACATCCCGATAAAAGAACTATATCACAACTAGGTAAATAATGCATATACTTATTTTTCGTATATTCAAGCGAAGGTAGATTATTCAAACTCATACAAAAAAATGTTTATTGTTCACTTTAAATATATAAAGAGTGGATACCTTCCAAAATTAGTAGTTTTTTGGGACCTCATGGAGTTTTTCTAGAGCTGAATTGCGCGTGCACTTCTGCCAGAGCAGAATCACGTGTGTACTTGGTGTATAACCTTAGCAGTATCTTCCATCAGAATCCAAAATCGACAACGAATATGTCCTTTAGACTTTGCTAGAAATGATCGAACACTAAAAAAATCGGTGGAAACCAACTTAAGTTGGTTGTACTTTGGAGTTCATTCAATTCACACAGGCAGGGACACACAAACTCATAATATTGTGTATTGGTGAAGTCCTTATTCACTTTGAAATGAATTTCCTTAAAAAATAATTTCGAGCCACTTCTATATATATACTAGGGGAAAGAGCCTGATATATGCCTAAACTTTGTCATTTAGACCTGATACACCCCTCGTTATGAAAGTGACTCATATATATCCTTACCGTTATACAAATGACTCACATATACCCCTACCGTTACAAAAGGAGCCCACATATACCCTTCATCTCACGGAAGTGAAAAAATTAGTCTAAAATTTATCTTTTTTACTCTTAATTTTTAAAAAAAAATTCATGTAGGGGTGTTCAAGTTATATTTTAATCCCTTTCATACCTAAATTGTTTTTTGACTTTTTTGATTATCATTATTTGAGTTTCTTATTTTTTCTTTCATTCTTTAGTGTAAAGAAAATATTTAAAACTATTTTTTTGTGGCTATATTATAATTTAAAACTATTTTTTTCGGCTATATTGTAATTTAGTTTTTGTATTTGTAAAAAATATTGGGGCATCTATAATAAATTTTACAAGAAAATTAGTGAAACATAAATAAATTTGACCACCAAAATGATAAATTTAAATTAGTTGTTAAAACAAAAAAGTCAAAAAAAAATACGTGTAAGGAGGATCAAATATACCCCATATGAATTATATTTTTTTTTTAAAAGGTAATTAAAAATTAAATTTAAATTATTTTTTCACTTCCCTTAGAGAAAATGGTATATGTGGGCTATTTGTATCACAATATGGATATATATGAGCCACAATCATAACGAGGGATATATAAGCACTAAATGACAAAGTTGAAGGGTATATCAGACTATTTTCCCTATATACTATCACGTATATTTTTAGCACTTTATTTGAAGGTTTTAAAAATTAAATTGTATTTAATTAGAATTTTTGCAAATAAAATATTTAGTTGTTTGATTGTAATTTTCCTCAAAAACATGAAATTAATTTAAATAATATTATTTTTATATAAAAAAAAGGGTAAAATTTGAAAAAGAAATTATACAATGATAAGTAAAAACAAGATTTTGGGTGTTTTTATAATTCCAAATATACAATTCATATTTAAAATTTTCATAGTTAAACGAAAAATAATTCTCATAGTCAAATGAGTTTATTATATACCATAAATTATTATTTTTCTCCAAATTTTTGTATCTAGTCAAAACACGAGGAGAGCGTAGTAGTAAAATTGAGTGTAGCATAGGAAAAATGTTACTAAAAAGTCCATGAAAAATATCTCTTGTATAGGTCATTGGCCACCCAATATATATATATATATATATATATTCCTTGTCTTTACCCCATTTGAACCCTCTTTTCGTCCAACTCCTCGTTCTTCTCCTTTCTCTTCATTGCCTGTTTCGTCGCAGCGATTTCTAAGGCGAGTAGAACGCAGGTAATACAGCTTTCTCTTTCGTTCTATCATCCGATTTTGATTCTCTTTTAGCACTTTTTTCTGCTTAGATCTGTGAAATATAGCGATTTTTATGTATTTTTACTCTTTTTGAGGTTTGTAGTATTTTGATACGTCTAGATTTTTGTGATTTTTGAGTTTTTTTCGTAGATCTGTTTGTAAGTTTATTGGAAATGGATTGTAGGTTTGTGGATCTACGGTTTTGTTGATCCGATTCGTGTTTTACAGTGCTGTTGCTGTGTTTTTGGTGTAGGAGAGATTGTTTTATCGATATAACTATAGATCTGGTCAACGAGTAGTGCGATTTTTTATTCAAATATATAGTTGTGTTGTGTGATTTATAATCTAGAATTCGGTTACTTAACTATATACTATAGTTAGGGTTATTTGATAAAAACTGTACACACTGTTGATCTGGTCAACGCGTTTAGAGTGGCCTGATGTGTCTGTGTTATGTAGTTAAGATCTATATACTTGGATTCTCCAAAAATGTTGCTGCACTCGTGTTGTATACTTCAAAAATGCACAACTTATAATTTTGAAGAGTCTGAGCAACATAGGATAGGATTATTCATGTGATTTAAAATACAGTATTCTGTCATTTGGTGATGTTAAGAAAAATGAGTTTTGGCATTTGTATGTCATTTGAACAAACTGTATACATTTTGTGTCAAGATGTCCAGCTGTTTACCAGAGTACATCAAGCTTTTACTGTTCTTTTAAAAAATTATTTATTGAGTAAATGATTTGGTATTTGTGTTCACAAGTTATGTTGTCAGACTTGTGATTTGGTTCATCTAGTGTATGTAGTAGTTCAGAAATATGTAGATTAGATCAAATCAGTTAATAATAATTGTGTTTATTCTTCATTACTGTACCTTGGAAATGAGATTTACTACAAACATTAGTATGGGTTGGGCCAGTTACTGCTCACTGTGGATCAAAGGGACCACATCATTTGCTGTTGTAAGATATATCATTTGTTATTTATTGTAAATGAAAAGCTATTTTCTCTGTCCCATTTTATATGAGATCCCATTTCAATTTGTTTGTCTTGCTTTTTGTTTTTTAGTCCACTCTAAAAAAATATCTCTTTTCTTTTTTGATGACTTTTTAATTCTAACTTTCCACGTGACATATTTATGACCACAAGATTAAATGATATTTTGGTACATTGTACATCTCTTTAATCTAAGAGCACAAGTTTCAAAAGGCTCCTTTATCTTTTTAAACACCATGCCAAGAAAATTAGGCAAACAAATTGAATTGGAGGGAGTATGTAATATATTTTGTGCATCTAACTATAAATATCTTCACCTTCTCATGTCCAAATGAATAGCTTGTTAAATTTTCCTATGGTTTGATAGTAACTGCAAACATCAAAGATTTACTTGGCTGATTGCTATTGAGAATCAAGATTGATGGTTTTCATTGACAATTTTAGTTCAAAGGAAAAATACCATTTCAAACATGCCGAAATGCAAGAAATTAGGACTTTGATATGGTGTAATAAGTTTCATTTTTGCTGCACAGTGTTTAGCGACTTCTGCTCTTGTTGAGTTCCCAAGGCAAGTAATGGGAATAAAAATTAGCTGAACTCAACTGGGTATTTGGTTTGTGGCTTTCATGTCTTTTGGTGGTTAAGATGGAATTTAAAAGTCTTGTTTATGAATTTGTAGAAGTATTGTTGAGGTCAAGTGTAGAGACCTAAGTCTATTGCTTTTATCTTTGCAGGAGTTTATTCTAGGCTGTGATGGCAGATAACCAGCACCCAACTGTTTATCAGAAGGTAGCTAGCCAGATGCATCTGAGCTCCAGTCTTTCACAGGATGTCCATGCCCGCTACGGGGGCATTCAAAGGCCTGCTCTCTCCCAGCGACGTTTTCCGTATGGCAATTACTCTAATGCCGGACTACAAACATGCCATGCCACACAGGATCTCTCATTGATTGCCGCAAATGCTTCACCAGTGTTTGTGCAAGCTCCACAAGAGAAAGGACTTGCAGCGTTTGCCACTGACTTCCTCATGGGTGGTGTTTCTGCTGCTGTGTCAAAGACTGCTGCTGCCCCTATTGAGCGTGTGAAGCTTTTGATCCAAAACCAAGATGAGATGATTAAGGCTGGTAGACTCTCAGAACCATACAAGGGAATTGGAGACTGTTTTAGTAGGACAATTAAGGATGAAGGATTTGCTGCCTTGTGGAGAGGAAACACCGCTAATGTCATTCGTTACTTCCCCACTCAGGTATACCATTTACTTACATTTGATACTACAATTCATGTATATGAAGATAGATGGGTGCTGGTTGTTCTGTTGATTTTTTGAAGTATGTAATGCTGGCTAATATTGTGTTCCACAGGCATTGAACTTTGCATTTAAGGACTACTTCAAGAGGCTGTTCAACTTCAAGAAGGACCGCGATGGCTACTGGAAGTGGTTTGCAGGTAATTTGGCATCTGGTGGTGGTGCTGGTGCTTCCTCTTTGCTCTTTGTTTACTCCCTTGACTATGCTCGTACTCGTCTTGCAAATGATGCCAAGGCTGCAAAGAAGGGAGGTGGTGGCAGACAATTCGATGGGTTGGTTGATGTCTACAGAAAGACACTTAAATCTGATGGAGTTGCTGGCTTGTACCGTGGGTTTAACATTTCATGTGTTGGTATCATTGTGTACCGTGGTTTGTACTTTGGAATGTATGATTCATTGAAGCCAGTGCTGTTGACTGGAAAGATGGAGGTTAGTTATCCAAATGATATCATATGTTGATAGTTATGTTCAGATGCTTACAATACTTGGAGATTGTTGGCTGTTACTTTGGAGTTGGGTTTTAGGATGTTATGGTTGGAATATGACTTCATTCTATTTTTTTATTCTCTTGATGGTTGCAGGATAGTTTCTTTGCTAGCTTTGCTCTTGGATGGCTTATCACCAATGGTGCTGGTCTTGCATCGTACCCTATTGACACAGTTAGGAGAAGAATGATGATGACATCTGGTGAGGCAGTGAAGTACAAGAGCTCGTTCGATGCATTCAACCAAATCCTTAAGAATGAGGGTCCCAAATCTTTGTTTAAGGGTGCTGGTGCTAACGTCCTCCGTGCCGTTGCTGGTGCTGGTGTGTTGGCTGGTTATGACAAGCTACAGGTGATCGTGTTTGGAAAGAAATATGGCTCAGGTGGTGGCTAATTCGGACATTAACGTCTTTTTAGAATTAGATTATGGTGATGATGAAAATCCTCCTTATTGAAGTTCCATTTAGGGTTGGGATATTTTACGTTTTTTCCCTATCCGTTTTGAAATAATTTAAAATTTTAGAGCGGGTTAGAACTTTGAACCTGCAATTAATCATTCCCTTGTTTTAAGGGTGTTTTGTCATGCAGACCTTTATATTCACAGCAGAGTTTACAGATTCTAATAATCAATTTTTGATTGAATTAAATTCAGATATGATTCATCTGATAGTTAAATACTTTTACTGTCATTTTTTCATATTTATCTTTATATTTAGCTAATGAAAATGTCATCATAGCTCTGTTTTACTCTTTACTTCTGTTGTGCAATGTCCTTTAAAATTCTACATAAGCTTGAGCTTGAAAAAGGGATGATCGTCTCCAAATTGAAGTTTAAACAACTAAATTTCGTATAGGACTTCTTAAGAAATTAAATGTTGGTATTGATTATATATACATAGAGCAAGAGATGTTTAGCAAAAGAGTAAGAACCAAGTTTTATGTACTTTTTCCCATTCAATCTTTAGTTTATGTGAATTTATTTCTCGTCTACTTCGTTTCAAAAATTAAAAATTGTTCAATTTACATCTATCTTTCTCACATACTTCATCTGTTGCTTTTTACTTGTCTAATTTTAATTTTACTTGTTATTTTTGACAAATTAAGAAAAGACTATTTTTTACCTATTATATCTTTAATTTATTTAGAGAGTTAATGTTGTTGAAGAAAAGGTTGAACCTCATTAATGAGTAAATTGATTTTGAAATTCTATCAATTAATAGAGGTAAAATGGTAAATTCGCTATATCAATTAGTATTATTTTTCTTAATAGGTATATTAAGTCAAAAATAGACAAGTAAATAGCAACAGAGGGAATATTCAATTTATTTCTTATATGTCACTCAATTTTTATGGAAGTATTTAGACTATAATTGTTCAAAATTTTGTTATTCCTATGTTCAATAATACTTGTCCACTATTGACTTGCACACCTCTTAAAAAATAATAAATAGAAGAATAATTTTACTGTATTATCCTTTAAATATAATAAATACAATGTCTTGAAAATATAATATGAAAATGAATATAATTAATGATACGGGTAAATTATGAACTAAGGGGTCGTTTGGTATAAAGATTAATAATGCAGGGATTAGTAATGTTGGATTAGTAATGCAAGGTTTAATAGTGCAGGGATTAGTAATGTTGGGATTTATAATGCAAGGTTTAATAGTGCGGGATTAGTAATGCAGAGTTTATTTTTATCAAGTGTTTGGTTCATTATTTCCCACCTCATCTTGTGTTTGGATTAAAACTTCATAAAAAACTCATTTCCATTTATACTCTTAATTATTATGTAATTGGGTTAAAGTAAATAATTGCCGAACAATATTATTTTTTTATACCCTTCTAACTAGCTATGAGAAGAACAATTTTGTTGTCATATTTGCCTTTTTTTTCACTTAAATTATTTGAGGATAAATAATTGTCATCTTAGTAAATAGATCCCTTACAAAATGTCAATTTTCAATTTAAAAATGATAAACTATCAACTTTTAAAATTGAAAAGATGATAAACAATAGTAAAATTGAATAAACCATCTACATTTATACATAAAAATTGAAGTTGTAGTTTTAATATGTATGCAATTTTATAAATTGTTCAAAATACAAATAATTAAAAAACCACACAAATATATATATATATAGCAACAAATTATACATTCAATTAAGATCACAAACGTCATGTGGTGATATATTTGTCTTTTTAATTAGTTAATGTTAAACAACTCACATTTCAAATATTGTGTTAATTTGTATTGGATTTTTTAGTAACAGACAACTCTCTCTAAATAATTTGTAAGCCAATTTATTTAAATAAATTTACTAATACAAATATAAAACATAAAATCAAGAAAATAAACAAAATAATTAAAATAATTTGAGGGATATTTTTGTCTTTACATAGACTTATCCCATGATATTATATCCCATGTATTACTAATACCTCCAAATGGAAGGTATTAGTAATACATCCTATTAATACCATGTAGGAGGTATAACTAAGCCATAGATTAGTTATACATTAGCCCAAATTCCTACCAAACATAGTACTAAATAATACCATACATAATACATGGACTACTTATTTTAATGCGGCCTACCAAACGACTCCTAAGTGTAAAATTATCAATCAATTTCATAAAGTGAACAAGTATTATTGGATATCCCAAAATGATATAATAGACAACTATTATTGAACAGAGTTAGTACATATGTTTGAGTAAGCTTTTTTTTATGTGACTTAAAAGTCAAAAGCCAAAAGTAGGTAGCCTAATATGATATATTTACTTTGTATTTCAATTTGTTTGTCATATTCTCCTTTTAATTCATTTGAAAAAGATTTTTTTCCTTTTTAGCAACTTTTTTATTCAAACATTTCATATGATATATTTAAAATCACAAGATTAAAGAAAATTTTGATATATTCTTCGTTTTTTTAGTTTTGAACCACAATTCAAAAGTTTTCTATATATTCTTAAACTTCGTGCCAAATTAAAAGCAAACAAACAAATGAAAAAAAAGTAAGTATACAAAAATGTTAAACTATTACTAGTTATAAGAGTAAATATCTCAAAAGATCACTCAACTATAAAATATTATATAGCAAAGTCATTTAACCTTTTTATGGTCATCCACTTTAGATTTTTTTTCTTATAAAATCACTTAACCAAATTTGTCTTAAAAAATTTTACTTTAGCTCCATAACATTTTGGGTTTGAGAAATAATATCTCTATATTCTGAATGTGATAATAAACTTTTTATTTTAAATCAGTTCTTAAAAATGAGTCAAATTATTACATATATTTTTAAAATATCAAAAACAACCTTCAACTAATATAAATTATAACATACACACTTTCAAATAATTAAATATTTAAACAACATTGCAGTAAAACCTCTAAAAATTATTACTCAATAAATTAATAATTTCTTTAAAATAATATTTTCTCTGGTCCCGACTTAGGCCAATGGAAAAAATCACCAATTTCGATAAGATAATATATTTTCAGAAGACCCCTATATAAATATATGGTTCCATTAATATCATAAATTAATAATTATTTAAAAGTACAAATATATCTAAGACAATTTAGTGAAATATGATTCTATTGTGTTCTGTTTTTTTCTTAAAATTTAAATTTAGTTGAAGCTCATCTCTAACTTTTCTTATTGCATCTTAGAGCTCCGGTGTTGTCTTTTCGAACTGTACCATAAAATTGTGAAGAGTTCTTTCCTTACGTGTAACTGGTTCCAAAGGTATAATATCATTTTCTACTTCATCATCAACATTGTTTTTTACGATGGTATCCATAATTTCTTCTAAACTCTGGACCTCAACATGTATCACTTTCACCCGGATAATCCAACATGTTATTGACATCCATTTTATTGTGGTAACCAAAATGGCATAATACATAAACATGACCCTTAATTTGTCTTCAACGAACAACTATGCCCTCCAACTTTGAGTGTGCACAAGTAGGCACTTAAACTTGCATAAAATTGAACAAGTAGACACACATGTCCTACATGACATAAGACACATAGAATGCCATGTAGGTTACAAAATTGCCATGTAAGGTGTCATGTAGGACGATTGTGTCCATTTGTTCAATTTTATACAAGTTTAAGTGTCTACTTGTGCACACCCAAAGTTAAAGGTCATAGTTGACAGCTGACGCCAAGTTAAGGGTCATGTTTATGTATTATGCCAACCAAAATCATTAATCACGACCTCAAGTTCATGAATGACATTTACACAAGTGGGTTCATTCAAATTCTCTGAGATTGCATCCCCCAAATGAATTTTATTGTGTCGAAAATAATTTGCTATTGTCTCTTGCTAAATATTTGTGTCCAAGCAGGAATTGCAAAGTTGATAGCATCCGAAACATTAATCTTTGTTGGATCAGTTTGTCCACTTCATAGCCTTCTAATATCCTATGATAAAATCTATTACGATAATATATCTTGAAAGCTCTTATTATCCCAACATCACAAGGTTGAATTTTGGATGTCATGTTGGGTGGCAAGAAAAACAATTCAACATTTTGTAGTCCTTCAATATTTCTATTATGGGCTGGACAATTATCTACCATAAACAAAACTCGTCTACCATGCATTTTGTGGTCAAACCAACGAATATATTCATCAAAAAGCACACTTGTCATCCATGCTCTTTTGTTAGAACGATAGTTACAATTCAAGCTGGTCATGTTGGTATTTTTGAAGCAACGTGGCTTTGCATATTTTTCAATAATACATAAAGGATTTTTTTCAAATCCATCTTCAGTGCAACAAATAACAATTGTGAGCCTTTCTTTGTCCTGCTTTCTTCCTTCAAGTTGTCTCGTAGCAAGAGAATGATCGGTTTGTAACCTGTAAAATAAATCAGTTTTATCCATATTAAAAATATATTTCATAGGAAATTGATCTATTTTTGTTCTTATGGATTCCCTTTTCGTCTCCATGTCTTGTATATCAACTAAACCAATTTCTCCGAAACGACCAAATGACTTGATACTTTGTCTTAGCTTGAATTTTCAAGCCAGCCTAGATATAATTTGTTCTCAAAATCTTGCTGTGGATATAAAAGTTTCATTGCATCTATTGTCGTTTCCAAATTTAACTCTCCTGTTATATTTACACGGTCTTTATATTGGAGAAATCACTCATAAACAACCTTCTCCATGTCTGGATATTTTGCTGGCTTGTGTCGCTTGATATCCTTTCCTTTTTTAAGTCAGCCGAAAGATATTTAGCTGATCGTTTGAGTGTGTTTGATATTGTACCTTAACTAACTTTCAAATGAAAGGTTTCATTAAGCCACGATTGTAAATCTTTTTGAGTGCATATGGAATGATCTCTTTTGTACTCACATAATGTTTTATCTATTTGATCTATCATTGTTGATTTTGTGATACCTTTTAAATGGGAAGCCATTTTTTGATATGGTTTAAAGAAATTTCCTATGTTGCTTTACTGATTAACAAATAGATTCATGAGGGAGATAATTAAGACCCAAATTAGCTGTTCAATTAAAAAAGGTCAAAAATAAAATCACGTGAAAAAACTATCAAAGTTACCTCTATATGAATATTATTTTATTAAATAACTAAAATAAATAAATTAAAAATTAAAAGTTTAACTTTCGTTAGTCAAAAAAGGATATATGAGTTATTTAATTTGTACATGTAACAATAAATGTATATGTGTTTTTTTTTTTTACGAAATATGTATTATCTCTATACCTCTATATCACATAAAGGAGTTTAACAAATCTTTTTCTCCTAATAATAATCCAATATAATCTGCACAATATTAATTATTATTTTTATAAAGATCAAACAAACAATGTGGTATAGTAATGAAGTGTAAAAATATTATGAACCTTATTTGAGTATTCTATAGCAATATTAGGATTATATTGAAAAGAGAGTATTCAACCTTGATATTAAGACAATTGTATTATAAGAAATGACTTTCTTGATTCAAGACATCACTACAAAATGTGCATTATTATTAATATTGATTTGAAATATCTAAGTCCCAAAATTATATTATTATTTTTCTAAAATAAAAACACACACGATGTATGAACGGTTAATTAATCAATGAAGAAATGTATTAATCATTAATCATTCAATTGTAAATTTCAGAATCCATATTTAATTTACTAAGTCTATTGTATATTGCTGAGAATCCTCGAGAATAACGTGTTAATGTTAATTATAGTCTTGTACCAACTCTATATTATGCAAATTTGATAACTTATAGATCATTACTCATATTTGTTATTAATATGACGTCTAAGTATATAATTTTATTAATTATTATGTTTAAATAAATTTCAGCTATTTATTTGAGTAACATAAAACATAATCTAAAATATTCTGGTTTTGATGGCGGGATTGATTATAGGTGGTGAAATTTGTGGCAACTATTTTAATTTTTATGGTGAAATATATAGATTTGGTACTAATATGGCGGCAATGGTAATGATTTCATGGTGGGTTTGATCGTAGGTGGTGAAATGTGTGGCAGTTTTTTTAATTTTATGGTGAAATATATAGATTTGGTACTATTATGACGACAATGGTCGTTGTTTTATGATGGTGTTCATTGAAGAAGAAACAATTGAATGACATGAAGAATTTTATTCAAAATCTGACATGTCATCTCATGTGGCAGTGAGATGACATTGATGTGGTACAAGTGTGATACACCTCCCATTGTGAGAATGATGCTATACGTCTCAGGGGTAAACAAATTCACTTTTTAGTAGTAGAGGTGTGTAATAGATCACCATATTAATTTAAGCATGTAATGACCTTTTGGGACAAGTTCAAAAATAAATTTATGCCTTTTCCTTAATATATATCATGTGAGTATCATACTATACTACAATTGTATACTTGCATAAAAGCAAATAAAAAGTGTACTATATCAATTATCTTTTTATTAATATAATAAAAGACAAAAAACAATAAATAAAAAAAGAACAAAAAACAAAGAGGCCAAAAAGATGTATAGAATTAGATTATGAAGAAAAAAAATAACATAATTTTAAAAAAATAATAATAAATGTAACTAGAAAAGGAGAAAAACAAAAATAAAATGAAAGGAAAAGGAAAAGATAAAACATGTTGCTCTGATATGTGATTAGAGAAACAAAAAAGACCAAAGATATATTATGTTATATATAAAAAAGGAGAACACATGTTTACTATATCAATTATTTTTTCTTATTGTATAGAAAAAGAAGAAGAAATTAAAGGGACAAAAAAATGGATCTGTGTAAGAGTCTAAATTGAGTATGAATAAGATTATGGTGAAAAAAAATAAAAAATAATGAATAATGTGATCTGTGGAAAAACTGAACAAAAGAGAAGAAATAATGAGAAAAAAGAAAAAAAAAACTAAACAAATAGAGAAATAAAAAGAAAATGAGAAAATATAGATAACTTGCCCACAAAAGCTACAACGAATCGAAAGTGTAATTAGTTTGACGATCAGAAAATGCAATGCTAATTAGTTTAGTTTTTATGGATAAGACAAAGTGAGTATTATGCGAGAGGTAAGTACTTACGAGTATCTATTGATTTAGCTTGATTTGGTACAAAATTTAAGAAAGAATTTTTTTTTTGAAATTTATAGTCTAAATTAAGTCATAGATATATATATTACTATAAATTATCTCATTAAGTTCATCTAATCAAAGGTAGAATAAGTAATTTAAAATTAAATTATTTTAAATATAAAAATGTATCATTCCTTTTTAGACCGACTAAAAAAGAAAATATCACATAAATTGAGCCAAAAAATGTATTATCTACCTCTCTAATTATATTTTTTAAATGATAGAAGTCAATATGGAAACTGGAAACACATAACATACGTCTATTGAATTCGTATAAACATTGAGTGCGCATAACTTACCAAGCACCTAGTATTATTTGGGAAGGATACATATTTACAACAAATTTTAAAATGATAGAAAATAAATTGCAATCATAAATAAATATGAAGAAATATAATTTTATTGATAAATATATAAGTACAATTTTGTTCCTCCCTTGATTCTTCTCTCATAAGATTTGTTCATGATTTGAGGGCCGTTAGTGGCATATTTCTCAAATTAGGATGATTTGAATTTGATCTCTTTATGAATATTGCATGAATTTGCAAAATATTCGAGATGTCTTTTAGGAAAATATAGTATCCGAATTTAGGACTGAGTAACCTCTAAGAATCCTAATTTGAATTGAACACACCTGGTAGAGTCCTAACTCAAATTGAACACATTGTAGAGTCAAACAAAATTTCAATGCCTACAACAAATTTTAGATTAATTGCCTAAATTTCAATGATTTTAATAAAAAGGTAGAGTAAGCGGAAATGGGAAAAAAATTATAATATGAGAAAAACAAATTCTCACAAAAAAAAGAAAGTAAAAGTTCACGTAACCAACCGCTAACCCTGCTACTCCATTGCAATTATGCTCTGACATGACAACAGTTTCAACAAAGAAAAACAAGTGGAAAGAAACTGCAACAACATTATGATTTGTCAAATGACATGATGAAGACTCTAATACTCAACATACCAAAAAGATTGTCTAATTACTTCTGTTATCATATACCACATTCAAATATCTGATCTGTGAAACTACACGTTCACTGAACAGCTAACACTGGTTATCCAAATCTTTGAAATCTAAAGAGAAATCAAGAGGTGTACTTGCATTTCTAAGTAAAAGAAAGAATAGTTATCATTTACCAATCTCACCACTTGTAAAATTACAAAGGCTGCAGCGTTTTCGCGGTCATCTAAAATTTTCTCCACATGTACATACAAAGCTATTCAGATGGACTCCATCTGAGCCACCAACTAATTTACTTTTGCAGATCTCACAAATCTGGGAAACATTCTAGGAAACCATGATCTTCACATACAGTACTTATAATATCAAATTTACACACATAATTTATCTGTTAATTATAAGAAAAGTATGTGCCCAAATGTTCAATGTATAAATTAGCCCCTTCCTGCATTACCATGCCGTTGATTTCTGAAGAAGCTAAGAAGTGCCTGAGCCTGCATGTAATCACAAAGTTAATATTTATACATATACAAAACCAAAGAGGGCAAACGTCTAGTAGCACTGACAGTGTAATTTAACCTGTTACTATACTTTCAAGTTATCATAATTTGTTTGTTATATAAGCTGGTAACTTAACCTGATGGTGCAAAAATATTTTACACTATCGGTGCACAAAATTTGAAGAAAGAAAATGGTTGAAGTTTTTGGCATCAGACCTTTTCCCTTGCTCTTGGAGTGCCAGATTGTGATAATGCCACTAACGGAGGTACAGCTCCTTCCTGGAGAACTATGTTGCAGAACCTGTTACTGTTAGTGCATAGTTGCAAGAGAGCAGCTGCTGCATTCTCTTTACCCCTTGCAGAGCCCAGCTCAACAACCTCAACAAGAAGAGGAATCCCTCCTTCCTGACCGATTCCTGCTCTTCCCTCGGGAATGGTTGCAAGATTGGATAAAACAGCAACAGCCTTATCAACCATCCCGGTAGCAGGGTCCATCAAATCTACGAGATACTTTACAGCACCAGCCTGGATAATACGAGCCTTGTTCTCATGAAGTATTGACAAGTTAAACAAAGCTGTCGCTGCATCTTTCTTGCCCCTTGGAGTTCCATTTCCCAATAAATCAACAAGAGGTTTGATTGCTCCAGACCTCCCAATCTTCATCTTGTTATCCTCCATCACAGAAAGGCTAAAAAGAGTTGCAGCAGAATTTTCTTTAGCCTCATCGCTCCCTGTCTGGAGGACATGAATCAGAGGTTCGATTGCATCAGCATTTGCAATGGCACACTTGTTGTTGTCATTAATTGACAAGTTGAGAAGTGCAGTAACAGCATCTTCTTGTACTTTCATGTCTTCTGAATAAAGTAGGTTAACCAACAAGCTAATAGCACCACAATTTGCAATCACCATGCGGTTATCCATATTATGCTTGGCAAGTAACCGGAGTTCAGCTGTAGCAGTTCTCTGCATATCAATGGAAGTGCTCTTCAAGTCCTCAACCAACTTTTTAACTTGCTCCTCAAGTTCTGAAAGATCAGCCCTTCTTTCAACTGTAGGGGAAGAAATTATTCTTGGAAACCTATCAGATGGTCTACGCCAAATCGCTTGATTACGAGGTCTTGTCTCTAGTGTAGATGGAAATTCTGGCTCCCTTCGAGGGATAGAAGCAGCTGGCTTGGAATCCACTACAACATCCCTTGAAGCAACAGCAGCAGCTTCTGACTGAGAGGATAACTTATTTCCATCACCAGGAATTACAGGGGAAAAGTTTGAATTAGCAAGCGTGCTGGGTGCCGAGGTTGTTCTACTATGACCTGAAGATAACTGTTCCTCAACAGCTAATGTACTATGACCATGTGAACTTATCTCTCCAGAGTGGGCCATCCGGTCTTCACTCTTCATAATTATCCTTTCAACATCAAAAGCAAGTACATTACCAGCAACTCCAGGTAAAGAATCCTCTGAAGAGGAGTGGAGATGAGATGGAGATGATTCCTCTCTTTGGCCTACACTAGACGAAATCAAAGTCTTTCTCGGAGAACCTAAAGATTGCGTGGAGTCTGGTGACAAAGAGTGTTTGTCCCTTGTAAGGGGAAATACATGGTTATCCCTGGATGCACCAGAGTCTGCATGTGTTATGAGGGAAGATGGTTGGTTCAAGCTCAAAGATATCATGGGATCGGGCAACTTCACATCATTTATCTCGCACCAGTTTGCAATGAGTGCCTTAACAGTGTAATTGGGAATGAGATTTGTATGCCCCAGAGTTTGCCGTGTCTTGGGGCAGACAGTGAGACCCAGATCAATCCATCTCCTTATAAAAGCCCTCTCATAGGTTTGACCAGATGCAACAATTACAGGGTCAGTCATCAACTCAAGTGAAAGAGGGCAGCAAAAGTCAGGAGGTATTGGCACAGTGGTACAGCTCTGGGACTGTTTCACAGTGACAAAGCAATCGTGCATATGAGAAACAAGAGTTATCATTTGCTCAATATATTCAACGTCCTCAGTCTTTTCAGCTTGTTCAGCATTCTCTTTCAATTTTTCAAGGGCCACAAGCTCAATCAAAAGCTCTTCGTTTGAGTTCAAGCTTAGGCAATCAGCAATTTTGGCAAAGTTATCTGAGCTGGCTCCCAAGCCTTCCACTTGAGCTTTAATAACCTTTGTAATTGTCATTGATATCAATTCATAATCTACATACTTAATTTTCAGTATATAGAGCTGCAATCCAAACAAAATACACCCACCTTAGAAATGATGAGAAATCCACAAACATAAATGAAAAGAGACAGTAGGGAGGAAGATTTCTCAGAAGGGTTAGATGAATGCAACTAAAAGGTAGAACAGACACAGAAGCCATGTACTTAGCACCCACCTCAAGGGTTGTCAAAGTTACATCAGCAGGAAGGCTTTTATGAGAAGATTTAAGGAGCTCAAGTATTTCCAGGCTACATGTTCGAATTTTCCCAATCAATGGTTCAGCTTGCAGGACCTATGGATCATCAAAAATTAAAATATCAGAAAACTAGATATAAAATAGCTGAAAGTACTGAAAATGTGTTACATATTAGTCATGAAGTTTAGATGAATGCAAATAAGAAATAGTTTCTCTTAATTTAAATCTTTTAATCAGTATTAAGTGCAAACTGTAATAAGATAATCAGTTTATTCAAGACATGAAAGTTATGACGAGATAGATCTCCAAACATACAAAATAAATTTTACTGCACAATGGTTCCCAGGTTTCGAATAGCTCCCTCAGTTCATCAACATGTTGAGCAAGCCCAGCAAACGCTTTCAGGAGCAGCTCGCTAGAAGCTTCTTCAACGTCAGCAATAGAGTCAAGAATCGGCTTTACAAGCTTCAGTATATCCTCAATCTTACAGTAATATCTACGGACCAGTTCACCACTCATGTGATCACTCGATGATAAATGGCAAAAACAGGAGATATTATTGAGAAGCATCTTTAACATTGATATCTCCATTCCACCTGGTCAATTACAATCAAACTACTCAATAAACCAAATCAACAATATCCAACTAGGTTACACACCTGAGTTGAATAACAGAGGATAAACTGGATAAATTATCTCTTCAATTTACTAGATAAGAAAACTGATGGGAAACTATGCCACAAATTAAGAGAAATTAAATCGCACTAATGTATAGATGGGCTGTAGCTTAATCATTAGTTTTGAATCTCTAGAACCCATCTTTTGAAGGTTCCATCATGGAACAAAATCAGGCTAGATACTATTTTGACAGATTCAAGATAGTATCACATTGAAGAGCAGATTAAGATTTTGCTTGCCGGTGAATTTATAACCTGAATTCAGCTTGAAGTTTTCCATTTGAAAAACACATCAGGAAGAAGCAAAAGCTCTCTAATGGACAATTTCCAGGAATACAGCTGACTCTTAGCTTTAATTAACTCATCCAGCTGAGGACAGGTGAATCCAGGATTTGAAGTTAATGGATTCATACAATGACCTCAAGTTAATATACAATTATAATTGGGTTCATAGTCAAATAATTATATATGTTTAGTGGACATTTTAATACATATATAGGGCATGAGAAAAAGCTATTGGGTTCCCATGAATCCGCACATAACACTCAGGATCCACTGCTGGATAAGGATCCCCAGACATTCTAAAAGGATTACAATTTATTTCATTAGAGCAATCATGAATGCAAAAGCCAAAAAGTATATTGCAAGGAAACCTATGATCACAAGCTGTGTCTTAATCACTCAGCTATTGCAGACTATAGTAAGCAGATAATGTCATGTTTGCTTTACCCCTTAGGATTCTGGTGAATAATATTTAACTAATGGCACCAAATGTGTACAAAACTATTAGGGTTAGTGGAGAATCCTAAGGGGTCATTTGGTAGAGTGTATAAAAATAATGCACATAGAGTGTATTAGTAATGCTTGCATTAGTAATGCGTGTATTAGTTATGCTTGCATTAGTTATGCATAAATTATTTCTTATGCATTGTTTGGTTTGGTGTATTAAAAATAGTATGCATTGTATAAAAATATTTATTTACAAATATATCCTCCATGTGGAAAAGATATAAAAGTGTTTTTGAGGGGCAATTGGGTCTTTAACCATGCTAATGCATGTGTTAAATCCCTTTGCATTACTAATACCTAAAAATCAATGGTATTAGTAATACACTCCTCAATACACAATAGAGTGTATAACTAATGCAAACATTAATTATACATAGCATGAAAAAGTGTACCAAACAAGGGACTACTAATACACAAAGCTAATGCATGCATTATTTTTGCTAATACACTCTACCAAACGACCCCTAAGAGTATGAAGATACCTTCTCATCCAATACAAATTTTTTTTTCTCATTTAGGATAAGTAATACTCCCTCTGTCCCAATTTATATGACTTACTTTCCTTTTTAGTCAGTCCCAAAAAGAATGATACATTTCTATATTAAGTAACAATTTAACTATAAAATGTCTATTTTATCCTTAATGAAATGATTTACAGCCATACAAATTTCTATCATTCATTTTAGACCACAAATTTTAAAAGTCTTCCTTCCTTTCTTAAACTTCGTGCCGAATCAAAGTACCTCATATAAAATGGGACGGAGGGAGTAATAATATTCATATAATAGGACAGTCTCCCAATATACAAGTGGCATCCAAAAAGTAGAGAACCTCAAAATCCACTATACAAAATAGCACCCAATCATCTATAGTAACACGCACCTCATAGGTACAGCGAAAATTTACACGATATCAAAAGAATCTCATTTCTTTTTATTGGCCAGAAATCAAAAGAATCTCATCATTTGTAAAACAAGTATTCCATGCTTTCAGAAGCCTCTCCATTTCTTTCCATTCAATCCCCAACATATGCATCATAGGATATCAGCAGCTACTTCACATGCCCTGTTTTTTCCTGTTCTTCCCTTTTAAGGCACAAATTGGAAAAAAATCTGTGACAGGGGAAGGGTTCCATGTCTAACTAATTCAATGAAGTACACTATAATTGGCTCATTGTGAGGCACTGGAATGGTCCTAACTTCAGATGGCTTGCACATTAGCATCCTCTTCTTCTCCATGTTCTCAGCAGTGAGAAAATCCCCACTCTACTAGCCAAGTAGAAAAACAGATATGTTCCAATGCTCTAGAACCTCATATTGAGTAGAGGAGATTGTATCTATCTGCTTGGTATTCGAAAGCACAATGACTTTATTACGAAAAACATATATTTTTATTTCACTTTACTTCTAAGTATCTTGGTCTATCAGGGAGATCTTCTAATTGATCATAGAATAGTGTTCCAAATTCACCGATCTCCCAATCCTGCAAGTTCTTTTTTTCAACCTTAAATCTCAAAGAGCTCCACTTGTGCAATAGAATTGTCTTTTTGGCTTAATATGGAAGATGGGCTGGAAAGAGGTTGTCTTAGGTGATACAGAATCTTTGCTTCATTTTAGAATCCTTGCAAGTAGAACAAAGACATAATTTGCTTCTTGGCTTTGATGTTGTAAATATGGCTCTCAACACAACCTTTGTGCTGTTTATTTATACAAATTGTTACCTTCCTCAAAAAGAAAGAATAGAAGATGGTTGGAAAAGAGTTGTTTGGAAGGTCACACGACTCCATCTATGTTTCCAGAGCTAACTTTGTCCCCTACTCACCTTGAAGTGGATCTTTCCCATGAACATCCTTGTCTCTATTATGCTCCTCCATAGACCTCCCCAAGGATTGAGATGTTTTCCATTCTCCATATCCCCATACATTCTAGCAACCACTAACTTCAAAAGTGCATGATTCTTTTGTCAAATCTCCAAATCCATTTCCCCACAAGGGCTTGAACGAAATCCTCACGTCCATACCCAAGCCTCCAATTCTTTATTGGAATTTACAAAGTGAACATCTTAAGCCTCCTCGTTGTGTCTCACAAGAAATTCTTTGGATCATCTCCAATTATTCATTATACATTTGCATGTGAAACATGTAATAGGAAGGTATGCTTGAAATTGTCTTCTTAGAGCATCTCCTTACCACTTTCAATCCGCTAATCTTTGCTCTACTCTTATGATTACTGAATTTATCGATGACTAAAGATAGGCCTCGAAAGTTGTAAAAGGTCATACTTTGTTCAATGTATTGTGTGTCATTCACGAATAGTAGGTAACGAACCCATACATTGTCCTACTTCCTTGCATTAGCTATGGCGCCTCTAAAGTAGTGCCTCATGATACTCTCCAGTTCCTCCAGCAGAAAGGGAATCCACAAGGCCTCTTTTTCTCACTTGAAAAAATCCCAGCAGCCATTTGGTGGGCAATTGGAAGTTATGTTGCTTGGACCTTTCAAAATCCCTGGTTCACCTGTGTCGTTCGACATGATTTGGGTCTGGCTGTGGGATCCACATCGTATTTAAACTTACCTTGGATGTTTTGACTATATCTATGACCAAGAAGTATAAATGGATTAGGTATTTGGTTTGATTTTTGGGTTCATGTTATATTTATATAGTTATATAAAGTATGAGAATCTTTTAACATTACTTGAGATATCTTATGAATATTAGGTATTTATATAGAATTAAATTTTATCAGTTTAGCTTAATAACATTTATTAATCGAGATATACTTATACATGTCGTAATATACATTCTTTTATGTTGTAATACACACTTATTAGCCAATCCTAGCACACCCGTATTAGCACTCGGTTCCATACCCTCAAATCCTAAAATTTATGGGATGAAGAATCTGACCTCTAGGTCCGCACCGGAGTTTGAGCAACATAGATTGAAAGGAAAGAAACAACAGATATGCTGAGGATAAAGAAGAATCTATACAAACTCAAACAAAATTGACTATTTGTGCTTAGATTTTGGTACAACAAGGCTGCAGTTGGTGTAAATGATAGCTAGGCTATTGTTGATTTTATTAGCACATTGCATAGCTTGTAATGGTAATATATTTTGGTTGTAACTGCCTCCAGCATCCTCTTTCTTCTGGTTTAGTGTTTACTAACAAAACTTATAACTTACCGAGTTTATAAAAACCAAAAAAAAGGTAGCGCCCTTCTGACTGCTCTAAAGATTAGCTTGCATCACTTCCATTGCCAAGATAAATAATAGAGGAGATAATAGTGTTGTTGCCTGAGCCCTCTTAAATTCCAAAGGAGAAGCGTCCTATGGGGCTCTTATTGAAAAGCCTAAAAGTGATAAAGAAGACTTGATCCATTTAGTTGTGAAGCCCATCCTTTCCATCACAAAATCCAAAGGCCCTGATATGATTGTATCAGTATGCCTTCTCAAGGTGCAGTTTGCACAGTACTCAATGAGTTTTTTTTTTGGGTTTTAGAATCCACCATTTTACTAGCTACAAGTGTCGTTTGTAGATTTTGCCATCCTTTTTCAAAAAATGAAGAGAAAAGAATGATGTGGAAGAAAGAAGGATGGGTTCCAGAAATGTTTTATGACTTTTACCTTGATTATTCCCTTCAACCATTGAAGGTTTAATATTTTGTACACTATCATAAAATAGGAAATGAATACATAGTTACAGGAATTGAATTGTCCTATTGATCCTAAATATTCCTGATTGATTCTAATTAACTCCAATTGATGTACATTACATTTAATTTCCAGAATCTTACTGCAGTCTATAACACTATTTACAATTGTTCTTAAGACCTTCCATGACTGCATATGGAATGTCAATAGTATCTTGTCCAACCTTCTTTAGTCTAATGCAGAGAATCTTAGCAATAATCTTGCAGATACTTTTTACTAGGCTAACAGGTCTGTTATTTTTTATATTAGATATTGGTCCCTCAATATGATTGAGGTCAACGAAGCTTTGAAGCCTTTGACAAACCTCCCAATTTCATGAGAAGATCATACTTTCTCCATAATGTCACCATTAACCTTGGGCCAACATTTTCAGAAGAACACCAAGGTGAAGTCATCTGATCCTGGAGCTTTATCTCCAGCACAATCTTAACTCCTTTCCAAACTTATTCCCTTGAGAATTCCCTTTCTGTCCATTCCTTTATCTCCTTCCTATTTGAAATTTTTGCTCCCTTGACTAAGGTCTCATTGTTGTCATGAATTTCCTATACAATTGTATCTACAAACTCACATCTTTCCTTTAACCTGTTCCTCTCCCTAACAAGTGAAAGTTGAATGAATGATCGTTGTACTCAACTTATGACTCATAAAATGAAACTTTGGAGAAGAATAATAAGAAAGTCATACCAAATACCCAACTGTAAATAGTTGGGGGGGGGGGGGGATACGGAGGAGTTCCCAATGACTTGTTTGCACCAAGAGAATGCACAGTTAGATGAAGATGTACAACAATAACAATACCCAGTATAATCCCACAAGAAGGGTCATGGGAGGGTGGTGTCTGCATTCTTACCTCTACCTTGAGAAGTAGAGAGGTTGATTCTGCTAGACCCTCCACTCAAAGTAAAGCATATTAAGAATCGGGCATGTAAAACAAATAAAGTAGTGAAGAAATCCATAATGAAAACAATAGAGAAGGGAACAGCAGCAATTACAAATACTATGATAACTGAAGCCAAAGAGACAATAAAATAGAAGAATAAGATAGTAGAAGAGTAATAAAAATAATACTGATAAGGAAGCTAGACAACACTTGACTACCCACTAGCCTTCTATCATAATCTTCGACCTCTAAATCCTCCTATCTAGGGTCATGTCCTCGATAAGCTTCAAGTGTGTTTGTGTCATTTCCTACCTTATAACCTCTTCTAAATACTTCTCCGGCCTACCTTTACCTCTCCTACCCACTATAGACAACCTCTCACACCGGATGCAAGTGTTTGTACAACTTCTCTTCTCATATCTCATTTTCGCCACCCTTTTCTTGTCCACCACATAGGCCACTCCCACCTTGTTTCGGATATCTTCGATTCTCATCCTATCTCTCCTAATATGCTCACATATCTATCTCAACATCCTCAATTCCACTACTTCCATATTTTTGACATGCGAGTTCTTGACTAGCCAACACTTCGTACTATACAACATAGTTGATCCGACCACCACTTTATAAAACATGGCTTCAAGGCTTGGGAGCACATTCTTATCACACAACACACTGGAGGTGATCCCCCATTTCATCGACCCCACTGCAATACAATGTGTAGCATCCTCGTCAATCTCCCCACCCCGCATACTTGATATTTCCCCTTTTATTCCATGTGAGCATAGTGTGAGATTTCGAGACCCTCTATTTTAAATCCTCTATCTATTCGCTTTATTTTGGTTAAAGACTTGAGCTTTAAAGTCAATATTGCCACCTACACACTTATTGGCAATGGAAATCAGACTTCTTCTAAATCCAGAAATAAGAAGTCCTGCTCCATATTCTACAGAGAACTCTTGTGCTATTTTATCAGAATGGAGAATACTTCTGGTAAGTTAGAGTCAAGCAGATATTCAGCAACTCCCTTCCCCCAGTACAGCTGACTGATTCTCCACAAGTATTTAGGCAACACTTCACACTCATCTTTCATTCTCTAAAAGTATTACTATCAAGTTAAATGCCCTTCCTTATCTAACCCAATTTTCAGGACATTTCTATGATAATGAGTTCACTTTTTTCCAACTGACTAGTACTTGGGGTAACTTGCCAACTCATCCACCGGGCAACCAGCTACAAAAACAAGCACAAGTTCCAAATAATCCTGCCCACCAAGATTGAGCATTTGCACTTACACTGAGTATTGTAACTGGGATTTCGACCAGAAATCTCAAATCATCACTCCTATGCTTCAAACCACTTGCCCATTCTTAGGGAAGACATAAACTCACTATTTAGGTTCAAATTATTATCTAACTGTAGCTTAATACTGTGTGAACACAACTCTATCTTCAAAAAGAAGTAAGACAAAGATGGACATTTTAGACTTGAAACATGGAAAGCCAGAAAGGCAAGTGGAAATCTAAGAACAGATTTATCATAAAGAGCAAACTTTATTACTATATGAGAAGTTTCCTTCTAATACTCCCTTATATCAAGTGGTCGGGACCATGGGTTCCACCCGCGGCAGAGTGCAATTATTGCCTATGGATTAGCTTTAATTCTCTTAAAAAATTCATCGAATATTCATAGAATATCAATGTAAAACCTAGTAACTTAAAAAATATCAGAATCTAGAACCCCATAAGCTTCAAATCGTGGCTCCGCCTCTGGTTCCACCCTGATCTTCACAACAATCAACTACTGCTCTAAAGTCTCTACCTTCTACTTTCCAACAAGGGTTTGAACTTACTCCCCATAAATTTGCAGCAAAATGTATCAGAAAGACATTTCATTGTTGTACTATCCAAACAAGGAAACAATCAAGAACCATCCTAATAACAATAACTAGCAAATCCTAATGAAAATCACAAGCAATAACGAAAACCCATTTCAATTACGGAACTAGGGCACCTTAATTACACAAAAACAAAGCAATTGAAGTGATAAAAAAACCCATAAAAACAAATTAAAAAAAACTCACCAATCAAAAACTTCAAACCTGATGTTCTTCCCTTCTGACCACAAGAAATGAATCTCTCTTAAACCCACAAAGAAATGGCAAAAACAAAGACCAAGACCAAGAATATAGGCTCAAAAAAAGAGGACTAAATTGATTCCACCAACCCAAGAATCAACGCGTTTTTGAGTAATTTAGTATCTCAAGTTGAAGAAAATTGTCAATTCTGGCAACTTGGAATCTCAAATTCTTGTTAATTTGGATGAATCAGAAACAGATTAGAGCTAATGGGGTAGATAGATAACGAACAAGAATGTCTGCAGTTGGGATTTTAGCTGCTTCTGATCGATGTTCGATAGAGAGCCAAGTTGGAAATTTAGCTTAACAAAGTAAGGGATTTAAGGTCCATTTTATATGTTGACTTTTTATAGAACAATGTTTTTGATATAATATTATTACCATAATCATTTTTATAATAAAAGAATAATGGAATAATTACTACTATTATACTAAAAGATAACCCTAGTTTGTATGAGTATTTGTTGACCATTTAGTATGATTTTTAGAGATTTTAATGTTTAAATTTCAAAATTTTGATTACATAACTATGAGATTTTTTTGGTCAAAGTTAATTGACTATATTTTTTTTATATAAAATTATAAACTTTTACTCTTACAAATACAAATTATATGTGTTAGAAATTATTACTTTCGATGAGTAATTTTTGTTTTTATCTAATAATATGAATTCAACAATTAAAAGGGATTGATTGAATTTAAAAACCTATTCATTCTGATTTGATCAAAGCTCATAACTAAAATACTATAAATGTAAATGAATTTGAAAAAATATACCATAAAATTACTACGTATGATACAAATAGTAATAACTATTAGTTCATAAAGTTTAATTTCTTAAAATTCCAAGAGAAACTCTAGTAAAATATAGGAATGATGTATTGGTGTTTATTGTTCGTTAAGTGAAGCACTTCTTTAGACATATTATATGCCTGTTTTTGCTAAAATCTTTTTGTTCATATTATAATCTGCTACAATATGATGTTGTCACTTGCCTATAAAATAATATTTAGCTATAAACTATAGCAAGTTACGATAAGCTTTTTTGAAATACAAATATTAAAAATTGTTATTTTAAAGATCAAATTTATTTGCAAATATATTTTTGTAAGACATTGATGAATTCATTTTACTTAATTTGATTTGTCCTCTTGATCAGATTCAAGAAACCAATTCAATATTTTCCTCGATAAGAGCAAGACAATTTTTTTTTTTTTTATGGACATATAGGTAAATACTTATGAATGAAATCTAGAACAAAGATTTTGGCTATAAAATTGAAGTAGCTAAATTCTCATACATAAAACAATGTATCAAGCTAGTGAAGGTATAATAATAGCGTGCAAACTTATTCACCTCTTTAGTTTTAAAATCTTTAAGTAGGGGAAAATGCTTCCATTGAATATGTAAAAAAGTTGCTTATACAGATATTAAATGCTTGTTTGGAAAGTCACTCGAGTAATTAGATTTGGTGTAATAGGTGTAATTATACTATTTGACGTGTTTGGTTGACCATATAATTATCTGGTCAACATATAATTCGGTATAATTGACAGTGAGTAATTACACTCTCCAATTCTCAGGAAGCTGCGAATTACATTACATGGTGTAATTATAAGCTGATTACTTTTTTTATTTTATTTTTTATTTCTATTTTTTTTCGTTGTTATTTATTTATTGTTTCTATTATTTATTTATTTATTTTTCGTTTTTATATTATAAAAAAATATATTTTATTTTATGTTATTTATATTTCATTTCATTCTCAACCTTTATTTCATGTGATTCCATGTAATTTTTCGTATTATCTAATTTATTTTTTTTGGTAATAATAGATATTTTATATATAACTTCAGTAGAGGTTACATCAGGGATATTATAATTCCCAAACTTAGCTAGGTTAATGCAAGATACCAAGGACACTTGTTTATTTTTTTCATTAGCAAATTTTGTTAGTATTCTAATTTTAAATTAAAGTAGAATTTATGCAGGTTATGTTAAAGTTTGACATAAGAGTATTATATTAAATTTTTTGTTTTGAATTTAGAACCTATGATATATTTTCAGTTTCACTTGTTTTAGTAATATTGTCTTGAGATTTCACATTGTAAGTCGTTTATTTTTTAGTTAGAATAGATTATCTTTTTGTCAAATGTGTTAATAATTTATGACATTTTATTTATAATATTAATCTTTTTGTCAAACTTGCATTCATGATGTTCATATAAGTCTTGTATTTTAGTTTTTATGATTAATTCAATTAAAATATACTAATTTGAAAAATATAAATCAATTGTTTTTTTTCATGATATTAGTTAAGGACATATGTTTATCAATTAATATATTTTGGAAAGACAATATATATCTTAAATATTTAATTTAATATCATTTATAAAATTTCTTATTTGTCTAATACAAATTTTAAATTTTAGATAATTCACTTTTATTTTTAAAATTCAATATAATCTAATGATTGCAATTTTCAATCAAACAGTACATTTGTAATTACACTGTGACGAATAAACAAGTCAGTGTAATTACTAGGTTGTGTAATTACTAGACTAATAATTACTATCCTAGTAATTACACCAATTCCAATTATCAGGTGGCTTTCCAAATAAACTCCAACAAACTTTAATTGTATAGTTAAAATATTTACTGTTAAAATGGTATAACAATAACAATAACAATAACAATGATGGTGATGGTGATGGTGATGGTGATGATGATGATGATGATAATAACATGACATGACATTCATTAGGAGAGAGGATGATATTTTTATTGTGTAAGTATATTTTGAGAAAAATAGAAATAGTTGAGTGATATTATAGTTCTCAAAGAAATAAAAATGTTACCGGACAATTTTCCAAACATGCGTGACTATGTAACAAATTCTCTGAATAGTCACCCATGTTTGAATAATTATCAAAGTAATATCATTTTTGTTTCTTTGACTACAATGTCACTCAACTATTTTTATTTTCTCAAAATATATTTGACATAATAATAAAAAATTCTCTCTCCAAATGAAATGTCATGCCATAATTTTATTTAAACAATAAGCCTTTTATTGCAAAGAGAGGAGGCCATTTCAAAAGAAAAGTCATAAAGGATTATTTAATTCTTTTGCGGAAGAAGAGAAACTCTAGTAAAATATATAGATTATCAATTATGTATTAGTATCTTTTATTAATTACTATAATATAGTATAATTTACAGCTAAATAATAATGTCATGCCACATTATTATTCTTTAAACAATAAACCTTCTATTGCAAAGAGAGGAAGCCATATTAAAAGAGAAGGCTTGAAGGATTATGTAGTTGTTTTGCAGAAGAAGATAAACTCTAGTAAAATTTAGGGATTATGTATTAGTGTCTTTTGTTAGTTATGTGAAACACTTCTTTAGACATAGTATATGTTTTCTTTTGCTAAAACCTCTATGATCATATTACAGTCTACTATAGTGTGATGTCATTTTCCTATAAAACATCATTTGACTGTAAATTATAGTAAGTTATGACATGCTTTTGAAGTATTAATGCTAAAAACTACTATTTTGTAGAACAATTGTTTGTTAATTTGGTAAGGCAGTTAGGAAAATTTGTTACTAAATTTATTTTGTCTTCTTGATCAACTTTAAGAAACAAGTTTAAATACTTCTCCAATCTACCTTGACCAACACTTCATGTAACTTGCCCCAGACCTTAAAATAAAATTACGTACCTCGATCTGAAATGATGGAAAGGGGTACCCTATGCAACCTTATGTGCTATATCCTTGTCATAAATCTTGGCTTAACTACTGCGAATTATAATTCACCCTGACTAGAATAAAGTGGGCTGATTTAGTCAACCTATCCACAATGACCCAAATGAAATCATACTTCCCCAAGGTCTTAGGAAGACCCATCACGAAATCCATGGCTATCATTTTTCACTTCCACTCAGGAATAGACATTCTGAAGTAAACATGTAGCCCTCTACTGCTCATATTTCACATGCTAACAGTTCTGACACTCAAACACATACTCACCTATGTCCCTTTTTCAGCCCAAACCACAAAAGCTGTCTCAAGTCCCGGTATATTTTGGTTATACCCGGGTGGATCAAATACCGAGAGCCATAAGACTCTGCCAACAAATTCTGCATCAAGTTATCCACCCGAGGAAGACAAGCTCGTCCTCTAAAACATAGAACCCCCCAGTGTCAAGTGTAGCATTTGAGGCCTCACGAGACACCACCTTGTTCTAGAGCTTGCTTATTCTGAAATTGCTTGGTTTTGATACTCCTCCAAAAATGTGGGCTTAATTTCAATACTAACCAACACTCCATCATTCTTTGAGATTCTCACCTACACGAAACCAGATGCTAGAGTCTGAATCTCCCCAGCCAAAGGTCGTTTAGACACCCCTAAGTAAGCTAAATTGCCCATGCTAATTTCTTTCCGGCTCAATGTGTCTGCCACCACATTGGCCTTACCCAAATGATACTGGATGGTCACATCATAATCCTTCAACAACTCCATCCACCTTCTCTTTCTCAGGTTCAAATATTTCTACATAAACATATGTTGCTGGCTACAATGATTAGTGACTACCTCACACTTGACACCATAAAGGTAATTTCTCTATATCTTGAGTGCAAAGACTACCACTGCCAATTCCAAATCATGTGTTAGATAGTTCTTCTCATAGAGTTCAATTGCCTTGATTAGGATATCACATTCTTTTCTCGCATTAACACAACACCCAAATCCGAATGTGAAGCGTCACAAAACAAAATGAAATCCTTACCTTCCACAGGAAATGCTAGGATGGGAGCCGTAGTCAAGAGAGACTTGAGCTTTTGGAAGCTCTCTTCACACTTCTCAAACCACTCAAAGGGTACTTCCTTATGAGTTCGTTTAGTCAGGTGAATAACAATGGAGGAAAAATTCTTAATACACCCGCGTAGGAGCTAGAAGTGTCCACAAAGCTTCTACCTCAGTCACAGAGCTAGTGCAGACCCAACTCTTAACTGACTCAATATTTTGGGGATCTACCATCACCTTTTTCTATGAAACCATATGCCTTAAGAAAGCAACTAAGGTCAACCAAAATTCGCACTTCGAGAATTTGGCATACAATTTATGTCTTCTCTGGATACCCAGAATGATGCGAAGGTTCTTTGCATTGTCTTACTTTCTCTTGGAGTAGATCAAGATATCATTTATAAACACAATTGCAAAAGAATCCAAAAATGGCTTAAAGACTTCATTCATCAAACTAATGAAAGCGGCAAGCACATTGATTAACCCAAACGACATTACTAAGAATTAACCGAGTCCTGAATGTTGTCTTAGGTATATCCTTAGGCCTAATATTTAACTGATGGTACCCTGATGTTAGATCTATTTTTTAAAACACCGAAAACACCTTGTAACTGCAAAAATAAGTAATCTATGTGTGGTAAATGGTACTTATTTTGGATGGTAACCTTGTTTAACATCATGTACTATATACACATTCTTATGCTACCCTCCTTCTTTTTAACGAACAACACCAGAGCACCCCAAGGCGATACACTAGGATGAACATACCCCTTATGTACAAGTTGTTGAAGTTGGGTCTTAAGTTTTGTGAACTCATTTGGGGCCACCCGATAAAGAGGAATATAGATTGGTCGAGTCTCCGGCTCCAAATATATGCAAAAATCAACATCCCTATCCGGAGGCATACCCGACAGGTTTGTAGGGAATACCTCTCGAAATTCTAAAACCACTGAGATTGACTCGATAGAGAAAGACTCTGCACTAACATCATGAAGATAAGCTAAGTAGACTAAACAACTAGTCTCCACCAACCTTCTAGTATGAATAAAGGATATGATCTTTATCCAAAATCTGGTACGATAAAACTAACAAACCAAGGGCTCTAATACCTACTTTGTCATGACCTAACTCGATGTGAGATGCATCCACACTACCGCACAATAGGAGAACCAATTAAATACTACCACACAGTCTACTAAACAACCAAAAGTAAAAAGTTTTCAATAATTTTAAAACAAGCATTCATAATCCAAAATTGAAGTTATAAAACAATTATGGAATACCCCATAGAATCTAAAAGTCATGAACCAAAACATCTACATAGTCTAGAATGTAGGGATGCAACCCCAAAATAAGAGTCTAAGTCCGAAAAAATGGACCAGAGAGAATAGAGAAATCCATAGCATCCCTAAAGAAAAACTCACCCTTGGATTCAGGAAACACTAGAGGCACATCTGAGGTCATAAAACAGCTGCCATAATATGCCCTGTACCCAACAAAGAAAGAGTAAGTGCAGTATCATTACACCATATCCACAATGTACTAGTAGGAGCTAGTTATATGAAATATGAATAGGTAACCACAACTTAGTAAAATAGATAACACATGCAACAACATGATCAATAATAGTGCAACAAGCCAACCAGTTCACTTGAGGAACCCACACACACAAATAGTTAATGTCCCAGGCATGTTACCTTAGCCAACCGTTAGTATGTACCAGTGTGGTACCCGAGCCAACCATTTATGCATAACCCATACAAGGCGGGGTACCCATGCCAACTATTAGTATGTACTGGTCATGGTACCGATCCAACCAATGGATATCTTGTACCACACATGGTACCTGAGTCAATCAATAATCACACATATCAATCACACCTACAATCATTAGGAATACAAATTACACTTGTACACCAAGTAAATACATTGCAATTGATAACAATATAACATGTATGTTTATATTCTTTCCATTTCCCTAGCCATACGTTATATAGGTTATTACTAATGCAAGAGTTAACAAACACATATAACATAAACGAGAATCAAATAACCATTACCTTCCTTGAATCAAGCTCAAAATGCTCTATTGAACCTGAGCTTCCCCTTGTTATGATACCTAGCCTGTTCCTAGACTACAATTAATCAACATAACACATAATCAAACCTAAATGACCTAAATACACTCGTATTATATCCTAATCCCAAACCCCAGGTTAATTTCATGATAATTCAAGCCAAACCAGGGTTTTTCATCAATAAACCAACCCAAACCCTCCCCTAAAGATCACCACCAATGATTCTAAGGCTCTAGAATTGAATTACTAAGTTAAGGGGAGTCATTTGCTTAGCTTTAGTGATGATTACAGTGGAAAATGTATGAAAACTACCATAGGCTGCCTTTGCACTTCTCCAAAATGTTATAGGTGGATTATGAGCGATTTTGGGGTGTTTTGTCCATTTTTAGCAACTTACCCCACAATAGCGGTCTAATTCCACTATATAGTGGCATTGTAGCGGGATATTCCACTATAGCGGGAATTAATTTAGGACGTCGTAGTGGACTGTCTCCTGCTGTAGCATCTTGCATGAGCTAAAACCTCAGAAATCCTCCAAAAGGAGTCCATTTCGCAATACACCTCCGAACCTTGACGTTCTAAACTAACTCCTTCACGTCAAGTTTGATATCGAAAGATCTAATTACCCAAATTCACTTTCGAAAAGTTCTATGGACTCCTTAGCATCTTAGCAACCAAGAAATTAGACTCGACTTTGACAATTCCCCCAATCCTTTTCTTTGATTGCTGCATACCTTCCTGACTCTGATTTCTTCCAAGCCTAGCCAATCTTGACATTTACAACTCTTCAAACCAAAACTTTTCTCCCTCACTTCTTTCACTAAAGGTTCACCCATAACGACTGTGAGGGTCGTTACACTTTTGTTAGTTATGTGAAGCACTTCTTTGACATATTTTGTGTTTTGTTTTGCTAAAACCTCTGTGATCATATTATAGTCTACTATAGTGTGATGTTGTCATTTGCCTGTAAAAGATTATTTGAATGTAAATTATAGTAAGTTATGACGTGCTTTTGAAGTATTTATGCTAAAACTTATTATTTTGAAGATCAAATTTGTTTGTGCTGGTGCATATATTTTGGCAAGGCATTGATGATAATTTGTTATTTAATTTGTTTTTGTCTTCTTGGTCATCTTTAAGAAACTAGTTAATTGTTTTCTCGATAAGAGCAGGATTAAAATTATATATTAACGTACATGCAAATACTTGTGAATGAAACCTAAAATAAAGATTTTATCTATAAAATTAAAAAGTAACTAGATTCTCGTATAAAAAGTAATGTATTAGACTAGTGGAAATATAACAATAGCATACAAACTTATAAACCTCTTTAGTTTAGAAATCTTTAAGAATCATATCAATGCGAATAGGTAAAAAAAGCTTGCTTATAGAGACACTAATCAAGCCTCCATTGTATTGTTAGCATATTTATTATTAATTTTTTTTAAAAGGTACTAGTTTACTGTGCACGTACATATCTTGTTAATTAGTAATAATTATTAATTAGTAATAAATGTACATAAAAATAACATATTTTTGTGGGTTCATTAAATTATTAAATAATATATTTTTTTTAAATAATGAAATTTTGAATAAAAACAGTATTTAAAGACATGCTTCTCTTTAATTTTATGTATTTTCCTCTTAATGAAGATATTGTCATATCACTCAGTATATTTAATGTAAGAGTTGTCTTTAAATAAAAGTCTTAACCTATTCAATTTGATCATGAATAAGTTTAGTTCATCAATTATTTATTTAAACTCTAACCGGACACAATTTTATTACACATCAAATTTCTTTAATAATAAAAATTTCAACAGATTTTCCAATATCTATTGTATCATTGAGCAAAGTCTTAAGTTAATATACAGTAATTCCTTAAAATGCTGGCGAAATAGTGAATGTCCCTAATATGTAGAATAATAATGTAGTTGTTTTCCTAACTAATTTTATTTAGTAAGAAAAATTACTTTATATTTTGTTTGTTTTAAAGGAAAAGAAATTGCATGAAAAGAATAAAAATACTAAAAGAATGAAAAACAAGAAAGAAAGCTTATGAACTGAAGTTGAAAGATCGATATTTTGTTACTGCAATCTAAGAACTCAATTTATAATAAAACTACTAACTTCTAAACCTAAAAGTAAGCAAAAAGATCTGCTAAAAGTATCAAACTCATGAATTTTATAAAATACTATTTATTTAAAATTCAAATAGAACACTACTCTTAATAATTGACTAGGTCTATCTTAATTAAATTACTGTAGTAAAAACTTTACAATTCTAAAGGAAATATTTAATACTCCTTCTTGCTTTAGAAATTGTAAAATTTTGTTCCTCTATCTTGGGATCTCCGCACTTGATAAATGAAAGTGACCTTGTGAATAAATCTACGATTCATCTTTTGGCTTGTAGTTATTGTGTTTGTGTGACTATCGATTGGCTCGAATACCACACCTTGTACAAGGGTTGGTTTGGGTACCATGTCTCGTACATATTATCAGCAGACTCGAGTACCACACTTGGTATGGGATATCTTTCATTTGTCGCAGGTACCACACCTGATACATATTATCGGTTCGCTCGGTGCCACGCCTGGTACGTGATACTATTGGTTGGCTCGGGTACCATGCCTGATACATGTTTTACTATTCTTTTGTATATTGGTTCCATGAGTGAACTGGGATTCATTCTTCGAAATGTGATTGTTACATGTTGGTCTATGAGTGGCAAGAAATTGTGTTTAAATGTTTGGAGAGTTCTTGTGTAGATTGGGAGGTCATATTAATCACTGTATATGATATTTGAGGATCCTTGGTGGTCCGGATTACTTGAAAGGTGTGAGGAATCAAGTTTGAGTGATCGTGTATGATTTCAAGCTTGACTCAGGCAGTTGTTAAGTTAGGATGTTGATTGGGAGCTTTGCTCAATATCTAGCTTTTGCGGTATTGTCAATTTGGGTGATTTGGATTATACCTGATAAAGGGATTGGGTCAACATAGTTTAGTAAGATCCTCACAAGTGGTTTTCTAATTTGGACAAGGGTCAGGGTGTTGGTGTAAGTGCTTGAGGAACAATGGTACTCTGGTTAACATAGTTGTAGTGGATTGGAATCAGGAATGGGAACAGTTGAGGAATTTCTGGTGTTGGTAGAATGAGTGATTTTGAGAAAGTCTTTATATGATAGAGGAGTTAGGTTGTGATCAGATATTGGGGGGGGGGGAGCGAATTGACCTAGATGGTGGAGTTGGCAGCGAAAAGAGGTGGGGTGATTTAAGGTATATGGGTTATGATTATTAGACCCGGAATAGTAAGGGTGTGAGGCTAAAGGTTGGGTTGGGTGATTCTTATATTGAATGTTTTTTTCTGAGTATTTACATCATATTATGTGGTGGATTTGGCTGGATCGACGATGCCTCCCAATACGTGTTGTTTGTACTGATAGTACTCTTGCTATGTCACTTGAAAAAGTTTGGTTGCAGGACTAGTGATGTTTCTCAGGTGATGACAAAGATGATCTTCGACAACTTCTACCTATCTTTCCTTATAGTGGGGGTTGTGTCTTCTTATTTGAATATTGTGATCTCTTAGAAGCTCTTGTAGCTACTTAGACTAGTTCCTTAGAGAGGGTTCAGTGTATTTTTTTGACAAAGGTACTTTGTTTTAACTAATTTCGGTATTTCCGCATTTCATGTTTCAGTTTGGGGGTATGGGTTCCCCTATCTAGGTGTTAGAGTAAGTGTCTTTATGGACCGATGGGTTGGGTTGGACAAATACTAAAGAAATAGTTAAAATCCACACATAACTTATAACAGAAAATAATTCAACCATCACCTAATTAACACAACCCTTCCCAGTCAATTTTCTCAGTTCGTAATCTGATTACCCATAGGTTGCTTACCCATAGAATCATACCCATCAAAATCATAAGGCCAACACTACCAACAAAACACCTTACCACCCTAACCAGCAACAAACAACAAATCTAACCATCCTGACTCTGTGCCCGAAGGCCTATGCATGAAATTTCCCGTCAATCTACAATGTATTATGCATTTAGAAATAAGTCTAATTACTCAGGTAAGCCTAGCCTACTTGAGCGTCAAGCAGTAGAAGCCTGAAACCCAATCTTCTCAATCTGTAAAGGTGAATGCTTATAAAAGTAGGCTTGGAATCCATAGGGTTTCACCCCCTTTTCCGGAGCTTTATGTCACGATCCAAAAATCGACGTGATGGAACTTGCCTATTCCCACCAAAACAAGTCAGCGTCAACCCAACTTTAATGAAAGAAAAGCGGAACTACGGTAAAACAAGAACAAGACAAAGGCGAAACACTTATTCATTCTAAACAATACCCCAAAGCCTAGTTGTCACGTGTACAAGACACTAAAGTAAATACTGATCAGTTCAATATTTGGACTTATTTGGGGCTTTGTTTATATAAATTTAGTGTCCTCAAATGTTTAATTTGTGCCATAAACTGATGTTAAATCCTTGATTTTCAGGTGTATGGATTGAGGAACAAAGCAAAGACACTAACATGCAAAAAGGAACAAAACAAACTAAAAAATTGATGAAAGGCAAGCTCAGTGATCGCCAAGAGCGTTTGGCAAACCGTCGACTGGCTAGATCCACTGCCTAAAGTTCCAGTGTGCCAGTCCTGAGGGAAGAAACCAAGCCGGCGATAAAAAGGAGCAGTCGGCGCATCGCCGAGTAGTTCCGCGAAGCCAAGATAGATTGCCTAAAGTTACAGAACCCAATGATGCTGAATACCAATGTGAAAAGGCGATGGAAGAGATCAAAGGGCGGCTCGTCGAGTGGTTCGACGAGCCCGACTTACTTTGCCAAACGGCCATTCGTAGCTTATTTTTGGTGACTATAAATTAGATTTTGAACATTTAGTTTAGTATCTTTTGACATTGTTTGACATTTTTGAGTATTTATTCTTATTTTAGAACACTTAGAACTCTTCTCTCTATAGTTTTTCATAGCTTTGAAAAATTTGAGAAGTTCAATTTGGAGAATTTGGAAGTGGGTTTCGAAGATTCGACAAGTTGAAGTATTATAAAGACTAAATCACTCTTACCCAGTTGATGGATAATCAATTCGGTAATGGTTTTTACCTTTTTATGATATTAGGCTAAAACCCCAATTCTTGGGGTGTGATAATGTGATTATGGGCTGAATTAGTTTATGGATATTGCTAATTACTAGTTTAAATGCTATTTAAAATTGAGTTTAATCATTAATTGTGGTTTAATTTAAGAATTGTAGTTGCAAATGCAGTTTTATATTTGTGTTCTTGGCTTGCTCGAGAGAGAGGTTTTAGAACTAAGATTATTGATTGATGGTTTGTGGGTATTGGGTTGACCTGGGTTTAGCTCGAGAGAGTGAATCCTAAACCCAATCCCACACATTTAGCTTGAGAGAGTGAATGGATTAAGGTGTGGGATGTTCTTCATTGTCATGCTTGTTGATGTTCGAAAGAAATCACCTAATTCAGGGTAGTTGTTCGAGAGAGAAACTATCTCCCCTATAGTCCAGCCTACTCACTTATATTTAGCTATTTACTAGTAGTTGTAATTACCCATGTGTATATATTTGCGTATAATAGATCACATCCCGAGAATAAGTCTCCCTATTGGTAGTTCGAAGTTTTTGTGATTGTTTGTAGTTGAACCCCCACCTGACATTCGTGTCACCCTTTTAATTTGATTCATGTTATTCTCGATAATTTCTATTCCTATGATTTATTAGACCACATTTGCACTTCCTAATTGGATTTAAAACACGTACCGCTCCCTGTGGGATCTGACCCCAACTCATTTAGTTGGGTTTTATACTGATTTACGATTGTTGAACACCTAGAATTAGATGAGGTGTGCTTGAAACGTTAAATCAAAATGGCGCCGCTACCAGGGAATGGTTTTGTTTGAAATTCTTTTGGTGAAGTTGAATTGTGTTCTTTTTAGTTATAGTTGAATTTACTTACTTTATTTTTGGTTTTGTGTTGCTTGTTAAAACAGAGGAGGAAATGAACGTTAACGGAAGTAATAGTAGCCAAGTGGGCCACCAAGATGATGTTAGATGCATCAACAATGTCAATGACCCAAACATCAATGACCCAGTCCAAATGGGTGGTGTTGGGGCCATTCGTTTGCCTCTAACTTAAGGGAACGTTGTGTTTCACATCACAATCACCATGCTTCAGCTCCTACAACTAAAGGGCTTATTCAGAGGTCTGGCTCATGATGATCCCCATGAACATATTAGTAATTTTGTTGATGTCTGTGGACCATTTTCATTCAAGAACATATCGCAAGAATCGGTCCGGTTGAGGTTGTTCCCATTTTCTCTGATGGGCGAGGCGAGCAAATGGTTGGTGGAGTTGCCAAGAGATTCCATCACTTCGTGGGATGATCTTATTATTGCATTCCAAGTGTGTATTTACCTCCTTTGAAGATGATGACTCTTCGGGACAACATCCAAGGTTTCAAGCACTTGGAGGGTGAGCCAATCCATGAGACATGGATAAGGTTTAAGAAGCTAACACTGCAATGTGATGAGTCCACAAATTGGACTTATTTAGGACTTTATTTTGATAGAAATAGTGTCCTCGAATGCTTATTTTGCCTCAATATCTGATGAAAACTTTTAAGTTTCAGGTATTTGAAGTTATAGTGAAAACATGGACACTTAGGCACAAAAAGGAACAAAAAGGCAAAAAAGAACGACGAAGTTGAAGCCTGAGCATCGCTAAGCACACTTGGCGATTCGCCGAAGGGATTTACTCTGCCCTTTGTTCCAGTACGCGAAGCCCTGAAGGAAAATGATCAAAAAGGCGATGAAAGGAGCAGTCGGCGCTTCGGCAAATAGTTCCGCGAAATAGTACTATACCGCCCAATGGTCCATAACGTGAAGGTGTTGAAGGCAAGCATGAAAAGGCGATGAGACAGACGAAGGGCAAGTCGCTGAAGTCATTCGGCGACATCAACTAACTTCGCCGAAAGATCTGCCATCGCTATTTTCTGAAGTCTATAAATACATAACTTATTATTAATTTTAGAGTGGAACTTTTATTTTAATTTCCATAATAGAATAGAACTTTTTAGATGTTTTCTCTCAAGTTTGGAGAGGGTTTCTGGGAACTTGAAGAAAGGAGTTCATCTTCCCCAAGTTGGAATTGGGTCTTCTCTATTCTTCTTCCTTTGCTTAAATTAAGGTTTAATTTCTTATACCCATTTGATTTTACTATCATTTTAGGTATATTTTGTTATTTCTTGATGTGTGGCTAAAAACCCCCATTCTTGGGGTGTGATTTAGCAAATATGTGTTGATATTATTGTTGGGTCTTGCTTGCTGATAGGTTAGATGTAGTTTAATGGTGATTTCACCTAGTGGTTGTGGTTTAATCTAAAGGGTTTGTAGTTGCAAATACAAAGCCACTCATGTGGTTTTGGCTTGCCCGAGAGGGAGGTCGCGAAACTAAGACCACTAGACTAATGGCCTAAGGAGTGCGTCAACATGAGGTTCAACCTGACAGGGTGAGCCCTAGTCCCATATCCTAACACTCAGCTTGAGAGAGTGAGTGGGGTAAGGCGTAGGCTGGTCTTCACGCGGAAAATGTGTGTCCGAGAGGAACGCATTTAAAACGGGGTAAGTTACCCGAGAGAGAACTTATTTCCATTTAAAGCTTAGCCTAGTCACTATTATCTTACAAATTTCTTATCAAAAGCATGTACCTAACTATTTATCTCAACTTGTATTGCGATCACACCCCAAGATCATTTCCTCATTCTTGATTTTCTTATTAATTTTTTCTGCTTTTACTACTTGTAACAAAAAAATCGATATTTGACACTTTCGTGTCACCCCCTTTATTTACCATATTTTTGTTCGTTAATGTCTTTAGCTACTACTAGTTAGAGCTTAATTTTATTTTTCTATCAATTCTCAAAACCACTCCCTTGGGACACGACCGCAACCTTTAGTTGGGTTACTATATTATCGACGATCGTAGACACTCATACCGTAGGTTAGTGTCGTTGGTCACGATAAGCATCACAATGCCTAACTCATGGACTTCCAGATAACCTGCTTCTGGAATGTTTCTATAGAGGTCTTGATTCAGTAAACAGAGGAATGGCTGACCAACTTTCTCCAGGTGGTGTAATGCGACAACCCTATGCGATAACATCCCAACTTCTCGATCGCATGACCAATATAAATAATGATCAAGAGAGGGATCAGAATTTTCCCAAATTGATGACTCAATTGGATATCTTGGCCAAAAATATTGTGGAATTTGAAGCACTGTACAATAAAAAAGTAAACTTCCTGGCCAATCAAGGAGTAAGTCAGCATGCAAATTACTCAAGGCCGGGTGGTAACCAAGGATGGAATATAGAAAGGGACAAGAATAGGTTCGTTCCTCCCCATGAGTGTCAAAAGCCCAAGGATTCTGAAGGTGGCCAGACAGAAGATATGCTCTCACATATTCTCAACAAAGTCGATAGATACGACAGAGTGTTGACAAAGATAAATGAGAATGTCTCAACTCTAAATCAGATGGTGACCTCTCATTCCATCTCGATCAAGCAGTTAGAGACTCAAATGGGTCAGATTTCTTCACATCTCAACCCAAGACAACAAGGGGGGTTACCTAGTGATATTATGGCAAACCCCAAGAATGAAGCTTGAATGGGTACTTGCATCGTGCCACGACGTTAACTAAGGCACTTCTTGGGAGGCAACCCAAGTTTTTAATGCTTTGAGTTTGTTTTTGAATAACGGGTGTTGATTGTGCAGGTTGAAAGATGGAATGTGGCTGAAAATATGCAGGTTGGCGAGCCAAGAGTCCAGTCTTTGACTCATCGAATAGGTTGGTGAGCCCGACTTGGACCGCCTTTGGACTCACAAAAATATCAAATGGGAGTCTATAAAACTCGACAGGCCAATGGCTAAATCGACGGCTCACCAAATAAGTTGGCGAGCCCGATTTTGTCCGTCATTTGGACCCCCAACTTTACTGGAGATCCTGTAAAACTCAGCGAGGTAAGTCCCACTCGGCACATCGCCGAGTGGTTCGGCATGCTCGACTAATACCGCCGAAAGGGCCGCGAACTGAAAGATGTTAAAAGGCCAAATGTTTTAAATGTTCAAAATCTTTCGCATTCTCTTATTTCTAACCTCGTACTCTCTCACCTACTCTCTAGATTTTTCGTATTTTCCCATTTTTTATTTCTTTTTGTTCATGATCTCGTGCTTGGATTTGGATTACATTGCCTCCTAGCATATCAAATTCTTCATTCGGCTTAAAGATATGGCTAGACCCAAAGTATCGGGACGGGTCATGCCACCCCGCAAGCGGGTAAAGGGAATCGTAATCAATGAGGATGTAGCTGCATCCAAATCAAAGGCTACCAAACCTCTTACCAAAGGTGGGAAGGGCAAAGGAAAGGGCAAGGCGCCCGCAGTTAAGTCACCGGAGGTCAGCTCCGACAATGAGGGAGTCTACGCTACTCACCTCACCCCTTCTGAGAGTGAGGGGGAACACCAGGACCCTCAGGCTGACATTTTTTAGCTTGAGGATGATTTTCTGATATCATGTTTTTACTTGGTCAATTGCATGTCATGAAATGAATTGTCCCTTTTAGCATGTTTTAAATGTTTTTATGCATAGTTATCATATTTGGTACATTGTTTTGTACTAACACATACTCTTGCCTACATTTTTCCCAAATGTAGGGTCCGATAGACAGGTTTCCCAATTTCGTGGCTAGTGTTGATTCTTGAAATTTCCTGAGCTTGGTGAGTCCTCATGCTTTGAGGACGAAGTGTTATTGATTCACTTTCTTTTCATGTATTTCTCTTTTTGGACATGATGTATGGGCTAGGCCCAATTTCATTCTATTGTATTAGATGGCTATGATGAGACATGAGTTTTAGACTTCCGCTTTTCTTTATAAAAATGTTTGGACTTGGACTATTGTTTTACTCTTATTGTTCTATTTCTTATGTTATGAGAGTTAAGTGGCTTGTATGGAGTCCTTCGGGGTTCTATACGTTATGTTACATCTAGGGTGTACCCCTGAGTCGTGATAAAAGGATCGAACACGATTTAGGAGAAGGATATTTATAGAGATAGCCTCTATGGAAACGACTTTAGAGTAATAAAAGAAGTGAAGTTTCCTAAATGTTTTGTAGCATCTTATTCATAAATGTGGCGTGCGTTACACTCATGAACAAGACTTTACTCAATGCGGCTTGTCAGACATCTTAGGACCTTTTCTAATACCTTGTGCTTTGAATACCAAGTTTATCACGACCAAAGTACACCTTAGACCTGACATGGCGTATAAGACCCCAAGAGGTCATACACAAGCCACTTGAAATACATATAAACAACATAATAGGGAAAATTAGAAAATCTCATATTGTAACAAAATAATTTGAAATAAAGCGGAAGTCTAACATAGTCTTGACACACCATCTAGTACGTCAAAAGAAGTGGTCGAGACGTAACCCATACATTATTAAAAAAATTAGGCACAAGTATGCATTATTGTACCAAGTATGAGGGATATGCATAAAACATGAAAACATGATCAATAAGGGAACAATATCGAAAATATGATATGTATGACCAAAATAAACATACTAAAATCATTTAAGGAAGAATCATAAATTACGAACATGGTCAATGCATCTTAAAAATCATGAGCAAAAATTCATAAAATCTTTAATAAAAACTTAGTTTGTTTTGTGGGATTTTACTATTAACCAACATATACCACGTGAGCTATAACATGAAATCCGCTGTCTTACTCCCACACCGAAAAGAGATGACATTGCTTTCTAAGGCAACGACCTTAAACTTCTAGCTTAGGTGGATCCACTAGCTATGTCACTTAATAGAACCTACGAGGGCATGTATCTAGGAACACCGAGATTGCTACTAGAGACCCAACCTCTACTAATAGAAAAGCCTCTATTTCAATATCCTTTTGGTGCTAAGTAAAAATTCCAAAAGAATAGTAATAATGATAAGCATATCATCATCCTTAGAAAAACATAATTAAGTTACTAATCCAAGCTAAAAATATCATAGAGTAGCTCTTTTAACCATGTGTGAGAAAACCTTTGACCATTCATGATTTCTTACGTATGTGAGAAAACCTATCACAATTTCATTGTTGCTTATCTTAAAGCAATCTAGATCATAATTCATTCATTTTTCATAAATCATGCATACTTCATGAAAACATCATTCATATTTCATAGTTTTTCATAAATTCATATCTTTTAGGGTTCATAGTCAAAATCACAATCAATATATGGATCCATAGGAAATTGATTGGAAAGCATGTAATTGAGTCAAAACAATCATAACATGATCAAATTAAAACAATTTAATCCATATAATAAGAACCCATGGAGAATTGAATGAAAACCTAATCAATGTGATTGAAATTGAATTGGAGAATCGTAGAAAACCTTGGGCTCAAAGGGTGAATGGAGTCCATTGATAAAACCCCACATACCTTGATCTTGATGCCCAAAATAGTGGAGGAATTGTAGACTTGAAAATTTGAAGAACCCTAGAATCTCTTGTGAGCCTTAGAGAGAAAAACTTGGGAGAGATTTTGGGGTTTTTAGGGAATAAAAGGGAATGGCTAGTTTCCTAGGAGTAAAATCAGTTATATTATTTATAGGATAAAATGACGTAGTATAGGCATTGGAATTATAGGAAAATACCTAAATACAATTAAAAATAACTACGGGACAGTCCTGCTGTTTGGACCTACAGTCTGTAGAACTTTTTACGACCCATACTTGTTAACCGTAGAACCAACTTCAGAAACCCAAAATTAGCCTTACTTTCCATGAGACCTTCTTACAGGCCATCTAATTCCAATGGTTAATAGACCCCATCCATAGAACTCAACTTTTAGTCCAAAATTTCACTAAGTCTGAACCATATCTATGAGACCACTCCTATGACTCGCAGAACTAACTACGCCCCATGAAATCCTTGCATAGAACTAAGGTCTTAAACCAAATCTCTAAATCATCCCTTTTGACCAATCCTATGATCTAAGAAAAATCATATGATTCTCCCTGTCAAGCTATAGGTCAAATCTTTAAAAACTTGAATTTTCCCAAACTCATTCTAGGTTTTATGATTCACTTCCTATGACTCGTAAGAATTTCTATGGTCTTTAGATTGGACTCGTAGACTACTGCTTCAACAAATTCGCTGCACTCTTCCTTTCAACTTGACTTTCCAATTTCTGGGGTGTTACAATAAGGATCCTTAGTGTATAAGATAGTGGGAATTATGGAAGTGTCTATACTAGAAAAGACGGAGTTGGTCGCCTATCAACTCTAGGTGTTGCTCAAGTTTTGTTTGAACAATGGAAAAGTGAGAGGGTCGTGAATGTGTGTCCTCTTGATTGGGAGAAAATTAAATAAGCTTTTCGTGATCATTTCTTTCCTCTTGAGATGAGAGAATAAAACGTTCTAGAGTTCATAAATCTTCGACAAGGGAATATGAGTGTGAAGGAGTATGCGTTGAAATTTATTCAATTGGCTAAGTATGTTGCGACTATGATTACCGACTCTAGGGCAATGATGAGTAAGTTTGTGTGGGGTGTTTCTGACTTTGTTGTCAAAGAGTGTTGTACTACCATGTTGATGAAGGAGATGGATATCTCTTGTTTGATAATACATGCCCGACAAATTGAAGATAAAATTCTCAAGTAAAGGGGATATTTTTTTTAAAGGCAATGACTAGTGATGATGACTTTTCTTCTTCTAGGTCTGGTGGATAAGGTCGCTCTAGATTCTGGCAAAAGGTTTTTTGTCAAGGTTCTTGTAATGCATCGATTCCTAAGTTCGACAAGGATAGCGTGACTTACCCTAAACCTCAAGGAGGTAGTGGTAATGGATATTTTATTCCCGCTTGCTCAAGGTGTGGTAAGAAACATGATAGAAAATGTTTGGCTGGCATGGATGGTTGTTTTAATTGTGGGATGAGTGGTCACAAGATTAGAAATTGTCCATTACTTGTTACTAAGGGAAGAGAATGTAGGCAAACTCAGCCGAGTGGTTCCGATTTGGGTGCTCCAAAGCAAAAGAAATTCTATGCTATTCAGACTCGATAAAATCACGTGGGTTCCCCAGATCTGGTGACCGGTATGTTAAAAGTCTTTTATTTTGATGTGTATTCTTTTCTTAATCTGGGAGCTATTTTGTCATTTATTCCTCCTTATGTGGCCATTAGATTTCGTGTTGGTCCCGAAATTCTTTCTAATCGCTTTCTTTTGTTTACCCCCGTTGGCCTGATTGGGTGTTCGGTTGGTTGATTCTAGTTAAGGTAGGGTTATTGTTCATAATGGATCAACATTATCTTTTGTATCGGATGTGAAGGCTAAGAAAGATCTTGATCCAGTGTTAGTTGACTTGAAGAATTGGGTTATCAAGAAAGCCATTAAGGATCTTTGCCAAATGGGGGATTGGTTTCCTTCAATATCAAGGTCGGTTATGTAATATGAATGTTGATGAGTTAAGAAATCAAATTTTGATAGTAGCACATATTTCTCAGTATTCTAAGCCACCAAGATGTACCGTGACTTGCAGGAAGTCTATTGGTGGAATGTGATAAAGAAGAATATTACAGGTTTACCTCACACTCGTCGTCAATTTGATTTGATTTGGATTATTGTTGACCGAATAACAAAATCATCTCACTTTCTCCCCTTAAGGACTTAATTTTCAGCAAAGAAGTACGCCAAGATTTATATTCGGAAAATGGTAAGGTTGCATAGAGTAACCTTGTCTGTTATCTCCGATCATGGTACTCAGTTTACATCTCAGTTTTGGAATTCATTTCAGAAAAGCCTTGGTACTCAAATGAAACTTAGCATGGATTTTCATCCTTAGATTGATAAACAAGCCAAACGTACCGTTAAGACTTTGGAAGATATGCTAAGAGCTATTATGTTCGATTTCAAAGGTAATTCGGATGAGTATTTTCCTTTGATTGAGTTTGCTTTACATAATAGCTATCCTTCTAGCATTGGGATGACACCATTTGAGGCTCTCTATGGTACGAGGTGTAGGTCTCTTATAGGTTGGTTTGAAGTTGGTGAGGTCACTTTCATAGGGCCTGAGTTCGTGCATGAGGTTATGGAAAAGGTTCAACTCATTTGCGAAAGGTTGAAGACGGCTCAAAGTCGACAAAAAGTATTATGTTGATGTTAGAAGAAGAGAGCCTGAGTTCAAATTTGATGATTGGATTTACTTGAAAATTTCATCCATGAATGGTGTAATGAGGTTTGGAAAGAAGGGAAGCTTAGTCCTCGTTATGTGGGCACATATAAAATTTTGAGGTGTATTGTCAAAGTTGCTTATGAACGTGAGTTGTCTAATGATTTAGCATCAGTACATCCGGTGTTCCATGTCTCTTTGTTGAAAAAGTATGTTGGAGATCCAATATCCATTGGACCTTTGAAAGGTTTGGGAGTTAAAGAAAATCTTTCTTATGAGGAAGTTTTTAGACCGACAAGTCCAAAAGTTGAGAAATAAGGAAGTTCCTTCCGTGAAAGTTATTTGGAGGAATCAATCAGTTGAGGGTTCAACTTGGGAGGCCAAAGCCAATATGATGTCCCAATAGCCTCATCTCTTTTCCTCCGCTCTTATTCTAGCTTTATGTATTAGTTCCTCATGGTTTGTTCTTTTGAATTTATGGGTTTTAGTCATTCTCATGTTTTCTATATGCATGCATGTTCCACAAAACTTGATTTTTGATGTTATGATTTAGATTGGAGTGATTCTCCATGTTTATGTGCATTTTATGATGTTTTTATTCTTGTTAGGTTGTTGGTTTCTCTCCTACTCTATTCATGGTAGCTTGAGTTCCATTCGAGGACGAATGTTCCCAAGGCGGAGATATTGTAACACCTCAAAAATAAAAAGTCAAAATGTAAAGGAAAAGTGTAGAAAATTTGTTGAAGTAGTAGTCTACAAGACTGACCTACGAACTGTAGGAAGGGAGTCGTAGAACACAGAGTGAGTTTGGGAAAATTCAAGTCTCTAAATATTGGACATATGATTGACAAGACAAACCATAGGAACTTGGATGAGCCGTAGATGTCTTTTGTAGAAGAGATTCAAATATTTGATTTAAGACCTCATGCCTACTAAAGGTTTTGACGAGTCGTTGATTATTTTACTAGTTAGAGATGAATCTCGTAGAAATGTTCCAGACTTGATGAAATTTCAAAATTGAACTTGTGTTCTACAGATGGGGTCTACGAACCGTAGGAAGTTAGACGGACAATTGTCTCATGGGAAGTAAGGTGAAATTTGGCTTACAATCATAAAATATGTTGTGCTTGCCATTTTCCATTAATTTTCCAGATCCCTAAATTCCTTCCACATTAATCCCCTTGAATTCTTTCCAAAGGTCAAGAAGAAGGTTAGGGTTTCCAAGCATCAATTCTCCAATTTCTCCATTTTTTAGGACTTTGATCCTCATGATATGTAGGGTTTCATCAGGGGGTTCCATTCACCCATTGAGCCCTAAAAAATTTTCAATTCTCCAAGTCAAATTTTAATCAAAGTGATTAGATTTTTATTTAATTCATCATATGTCTAATTATGTGGATTAAATTTCTTGATCTTGATCTTATTATTATTCTTTTAACTCAACTACATGATTTCTAATCAATTTCACATGAACTCATGCTTTGATCGCGATTTTGACTATGAACTCTTAAAGACATAAGTTTATGAAGAAGCTATGAATATATGAATGATGTTTTCATCAAAGTTATGCATGATTTATCAAAAGGAATGTTTTATGAGTTGGTTTCTTTAAAATGAGCACTAACATGGTTTCCTTCGATATCAAGGTCGGTTCTGTAATGTGAATGTTGATGAGTTGAGAGATTAAATTTTGACAGAAGCTCATATTTCTCAGTATTTTATTCACCCGGGTGCCGCCAAGATGTACCATGATTGGTAGGAAGTCTACTGGTAGAATGAGATAAAGAAGAATATTGTGAAATTTGTGGCTAAATGTCCGAATTATCAACAAGTGAAACATGAGCATCATAAACTGGGTGGTTTGGCTCAAAACATTAGAATTCCTACATGTAAGTGAGACGATTTTAATATAGACTTTATTACGGGTTTACCTCGCACTCGTCGTCAGTTTGATTTGATTTGGATTATTGTGGACCGAATAATGAAATCGTCTCACTTTCTCCCCTTTAAGACTTCATTTTCAGTACAGAAGTACGCAAAGCTTTATATTCAGGAAATGGTAAGGTTGCATAGAGTGCCCTTGTCCGTTATCTCCAATCATGGTACTCAGTTTACATCATAGTTTTGGAAGTCATTTCAGAAAAACCTTGGTACTCAAGTGAAACTTAGCATGGATTTTCATCCTTTGATTTATAGACAAGTCAAACGTACCGTTCATACTTTGAAAAATATGCTAAGAGCTTTTGTGTCTGTTTTCAAGGGTAATTAGGATGATCATTTTCCTTTGATTGAGTTTGCTTTAAATAATAGCTATCATTCTAGCTTAGGGATGACACCATTTAAGGCTCTTTATGGTATGCGGTGTTGGTCTCCTATAGGTTGATTTGAAGGTTGTGAGGTCACTTTCATAGGGCCCGAGTACGTGCATGAGGTTATGGAAAAAGTTTGACTTATTTGTGAAAGGTTGAAAACGGTTCAAAGTCGAAAAAAATTATGATGATGTTAGAAGAAGAGAGCTTAAGTTGGAATTTGATGATTGGGTTTACTTTAAAATTTAACCTATGAAGGGTGTAATGAGGTTTGGAAAGAAAGTGAAGCTTAGTCCTCGTTATGGGGGCACATATCAGATTTTGAAGTGTATTGGCAAAGTTTCTTATGAACTTGAGTTGTCTAATGATTTAGCATCGATACATGCGGTGTTCCATGTCTCTTTGTTGAAGAAGTGTGTTGGAGATCCGACATCCAATGTACCTTTGAAAGGTTTGGTAGTTAAAGAAAATCTTTCTTATAAGGAGGTTTTTAGACCGGCAAGTCCAGAAGTTGAGAAATAAGAAAGTTCCTTCCGTGAAAGTTCTTTGAAGGAATCAATTAGTTGAGGGTGCTAGTTGGGAGGCCAAAATTGATATGATGTCCCAGTATCCTCATCTTTTTTCCTCCGCTCTTATTCTAGCTTGAGGTATTAGTTCCTCATGGTTCGTTCTTTGAATTCATGTGTTTTAGTCATTCTCATGTTTTCCATATGCATGCGTATTCCGCAAAACTTGATTTTTGATGTTATGATTTAGATTGGAGTAATTCTCCATGTTTATATGCATTTTATGATGTTTGTATTCATGTTGGGTTGTTAGTTTCTCTCCTACTCTATTCATGCTAATCTTGAGTTCCATTCGAGGATGAATGTTCCCAAGAGGGCCAAAAACTTGTTGCTCCCAATTGCACACGCAGGTGTACGTGGTCGTACAAGTAATATGGTGGCTCTTAAAAGAACCAGATTATCGAACCCAAAGGACTTGTAAATTAACTATTTTTACTAAATTATACTGGTCTAATTATTTATGTAAGAGTAACAAAAGTGTTTGATTTTTATTTGTAAAGAAAAGAATGTAGGATTTAAATAATAACATTACTTACAATGGTTGGAAAATTTCAGGGCTGCAGCATGCAATGAATCTCATGTATTATATTCTTGGCTTAGAACTAATTTTAGTTGTCAAGTTACTGGTTTACAAGGTTAATTGTATGAGCCGGGTCTCTCGACCTCTAGTCGCCTACTCTGGCTAGTTGTCTAACTATATCGTTGAGCGGGGATAAACAGGCCTAACTGGCGAGCATTTATATATCATCCTATTTCGTAACCAAGCAAGTTGTTCATCCAGGCGTCACTCCTAAACACAAATCAACTCGTAATGGATGATCGAGCTTTCTGTATTCTCTGGTCTATCTACCCTCTCCTCTCTCGATTTTAAGAATAGACAATAGATTTATCTTATGGTGCGCAAGCATAAAATACTTAAACAAGAATATAGAAGTATCTTATAATGACAACCAAAAATTAATTCAAGAACCTTAAATAATCAACATTCAATTCGTTGCTACAGCCCCAGAACTAAGGCGTTTAGCCACTAATCTCTAAGAAAAGAAAAAAGAAGAAAAGAACCCTAAAAAATATTGACAACTTTATACTTGATGCCCTATGATTGATCTCCTTATAATTATTTCTATGGACTATTTATAGATGATAAAACGCTAAATAAAATAACTGAGTCCAAAACCAATCGGGAATCCAAAAACCAAGTGGAATTGGTTTCGTAGTTGTACGCGTATTGCTGTTATGTAGCTGCCGCTTCAATTAATTGGGAATGCTTCACATGATGCCACGTGGCACTAAGGCCAATATCAATTGACTTTTCTTTCAATGTCTGCGCAATTTGCATATGAATATAATATTTAATTTAATCCATTAAACTGCCTGTTTGATTTCGTTCTATAATCCTCCATCTTTAATTCGTTTTAGCTCCAAACTTCTTTATCTTTACACCAATTTACTCCTACAAATAAAATTACTATGTAGCACAATCTATAAAATTCATGCTCAAAAAGGACAAATATAAATAATAAATGAGAGGCAAATAATGATTAAAATATATATTTTTGGCCTCACATCAAGGGGAGATATTCTAACACCTCGAAAAGTGGAAAGTCAAAATTGAAAGGAAAAGTGCAGAAAATTTGTTGAAGTAGTGGTCTACGAGACTGACCTACGGATCGTGAGAAGGAGTCATAAACCTACAGTAAGTTTGGGAAAATTCAAGTCTCTAAATATTGGACCTACGACTTTACAAGACGAACCATAGGAACTTGGATGAGCCGTAGATGTCTTTCGTAGAAAGGATTCAAATATTTGATTTAGGTCCTCAGGCCTACTGAAGTTTTTGACGAGTCGTTGGTTGTTCTATGGGTTAGAGAGGGATCTTGTAGAAAGGTTCTAGACTTGGTGAAATTTTGAAGTTGAACTTGTGTTCTACAGATGGGGTCTACGAACCGTAGGAAGTTAGACGAACCGTAAAATGGTCTCGTGGGAGGTAAGGTGAAATTTGGATTTCTGAAGTTGGTTCCACGTTTGACTAAGTCGTAGAAAGTTCTATGGATTGTAGGTTCAAACCTTAGGAACTATCCGACAATTATTTATAAGGGTATTTGGTTCTTTTCCTATGCATTTAATACCTATACCAATCGTTTTGACCCCTATTTTAAGCCCTATAACTACCCTTCCACCTTGAAACTTCCCCAATTCTCTCATTCACTCAAACCCCCAAATCCCATCCACATTCATCCCCTTCAATTTTTTCCAAAGGTCAAGAAGAAGGTTAGGGTTTTCAAGCATCAGGTCTCCAGTTTCTCCAATGTTTTTGAACTTTGATCCTCAAGTTATGTAGGGCTTCATCAATGGGTTCCATTCACCCATTGAGCCCAAAGATTTCTCAATTCTTCAAGACAAATTATAATCAAAGTGATTATATTTTTATTTAATTCTTCATATGTTCTATTTATGTGGATTAAATTTCTTGATCTTGATCTTATTCTGATTGTTTTAACTCAACTACATTCTTTCTAATCGATTTCACATGAACCCATGCATTGATCACGATTTTGACTATGAACCCTCAAAGACATGAATTTATGAAGAAGCTATGAATATATGAATGATGTTTTCATGAAAGTTATGCATGATTTATGAAAATGGATGTTTTATGATCAAGGTTTCTTTAAAATGAGCATCAATGAAATTGTGAAAGGATTTCTTAAATATAAAGGAACATGGTTTGGTGAAAAGTTTTCTCACATATAAGGGAACATGGTTTGGTGAATGGTTTTCTCACACATGCATGATACAAGATTTAAGGAGCTATTCTATGATGATTTAAGCCTTGAATAGTATATAAATTGTGCTTTTTCATAGATGATGATACATTTATAAATATCACTAATTTTGTTGGGACTTTACTTAGCACCGAGAGGATATTGATATGGAGGCTATCCCATTAGTAGAGGTCGGGTCTCTAGTAGCAATCTCTTTGTCCCTAACTATGTGCCCCAATAGGTTTGTCTTAAGTGACATAGCTAGTGGATCCATCTAAGATTGAATTTTAAAGTCTTTACCTTGGAAAGTAATGACATCTCTTTTCGGTGTGGAAGCAAGACACTGGATTCTAGTTATAGCTCACGCGGTCTGTGTTGGTTAATGGTAAATATTCCACAAAACAAACTAAGTTGTTCGTAAAGGTTTCATGAAGATTTACTCATGATTTTAAGATGCATTGACCACATTCATGATTTATGATTCTTCTTTAAATGATTTTACTATGTTTAGCTTGGCCATGCATTTCATGTTTTTCGATTATGTCCTCATATGATCATGTTTTACCTTTTTATGCATATCCCTCTTATTTAGTACATTCTATGTACTTATGCATACATTGTTTCACTAATGTAGGATGTCACTCTTCCACTCCTCTATTGTTTTTGTATTATTATCCTCAAGTTATGTAGGGCTTCATCAATGGGTTCTATTCACCCATTGAGCCCTAAAGATTTCTCAATTCTCCAAGTCAAATTTTAATCAAAGTGATTATATTTTTATTTAATTCTTCATATGTGCTAATTGTGTGGATTAAATTTCTTGATTTCATTCTGATTGTTTTAACTCATCTACATGCTTTCTAGTCAATTTCACATGAACCTATACATTGATTATGATTTTGACTATGAACTCTCAAAGACATGAATTTATGAAGAAGCTATGAATAAATGAAGAATGTTTTCATGAAAGTTATGCATGATTTATCAAAAGTGATGTTTTATGATCGAGATTTCTTTAAAATGAGCATAGACATGGTTTCCTTCGATATAAAGGTCAGTTATGTAATCTAAATTTTGATGAGTTAAGAAATCAAATTTTGACAAAAGCTCATATTTCTCGGTATTCTATTCACCTTGGAGCCACTGCCGTGATTTGCGGGAAGTCTATTGGTAGAATGGGATAAAGAAGAATATTATGGAATTTGTGGCTAAATGTCCGAATTATCAACAAGTGAAACTTAAGCATCATAAACTAGGTGGTTTGGCTCATAATATTAGCATTCCTACATAGAAGTGGGATCATTTTAATATAGACTTTATTACTGGTTTACCTCGCACTCGTAGTTAGTTTGATTTGATTGTTGTGGACTGAATAACGAAATCGTGTCACTTTCTCCCATTTAAGACTTCGTTTTCAGCAGAGAAGTACGCGAAGCTTTATATTCGGGAATTGGTAAGGTGGCATAGAGTTCCCTTGTTCGTTATCTCCGATCATGGTACTCAATTTACATCTCTGTTTTGAAAGTCATTTCAGAAAAGCCTTGGTACTCAAGTGAAACTTAGCATAGATTTTCATCCTTAGATTGATGGACAAGACAAACGTACCATTCAGACTTTGGAAGATATGCTAAGAGCTTTTGTGTTCGATTTCAAGGGTAATTGGGATGAGCATTTTCCTTTGATTGAGTTTGCTTTAAATAATAGCTATCATTCTAGCATTGGAATGACACCATTTGAGGCTCTTTATGGTACGAGGTGTGGCTCTCCGATAGGTTGGTTTGAAGTTGGTGAGGTCACTTACATAGGGCCCGAGTTGGTGCATGAGGTTATGGAAAATGTTCGACTCATTTGTGAAAGGTTGAAGACAGCTAAAAGTCGACAAAAGTCTTATGACAATGTTAGAAGAAGAGAGCTTGAGTTCGAATTTGATGATTGGGTTTACTTTAAAATTTCACCCATGAAGGGTGCAATGAGGTTTGGAAAGAAAGGGAAGCTTAGTCCTCGTTATGTAGGCACATATCAGATTTGTCCAATGATTTAGCATCAGTACATCGGGTGTTCCATGTATCTTTGTTGAAGAAGTGTGTTGGAGATCCGACATCCATTATACCTTTGAAAGGTTTGGGAGTTCAAGAAAATCTTTCTTATGAGGAGGTTTTTAGACCGGCAAGTCCAGAAGTTGAGAAATAAGGAAGTTGCTTCCGCGAAAGTTCTTTGGAAGAATCAATTAGTTGAGGGTGCTACTTGGGAGCCAAAACCCAATATGACATCCCAGTATCCTCATCTCTTTTCCTCCGCTCTTATTCTAGCTTAAGGTATTAGTTCTGCATGGTTCATTCTTTTGAATTCATGTGTTTAAGTCATTCTCATGTTTTCCATATGCATGCATGTTCCGCAAAACTTGATATTTGATGTTCTGATTTAAATTGGAGTGATTCTCCAAGTTTATGTCCATTTTATGAAGTTTGTATTCTTTTTGGGTTGTTAGTTTCTCTCCTACTCTATTCATGCTAGCTTGGTTCTACGTTTGACCAGTACGGGTCGTAGAAAGTTCTACGGATCTTAGGTCCAAACCTTAGGAACTATATGATAGTTTTTTTTTAGGGTATTTGGTTCTTTTCCTATGCATCTAATATCTAATTGTTATGACTCCTATTTTAAGCCCTATAACTACCCTTGAGCCCTTGAAACTTCCCCAATTCTCTCATTCACTCAAACCCCCAAATCCCATCCACATTAATCCCCTCCTATTCTTTCCAAAGGTCAAGAAGTAGGTTAGGGTTTTCAAGCATCAAGTCTCCAATTCCTCCATTGTTTTTGGGCTTTGATCCTCAAGTTATGTAGGGCTTCATCAATGGGTTCCATTCACCCGTTGAGCCCTAAAGATTTCTCAATTCTCCAAGTCAAATTTTAATCAAAGTGATTAGATTTTTATTTAATTCTTCATATGTCTAATTGTGTGGAGTAATTTTTTTTATCTTGATCTTATTCTGATTGTTTCAACTCAACTACAGGATTTCTAATCAATTTTACATGAACCCATGCATTGATCATAATTTTGACTGTGAACTCTCAAAGACATGAATTTATGAAGAATCTATGAATATATGAATGATGTTTTCATGAAAGTTATGCATGATTTATGAAAAAAGGATGTTTTATGATCTAGGTTTCTCTAAAATAAGCATCAATGAAATTGTGAAAGGTTTTCTCACATATAAGGGAACATGGTTCATTGAAAAGTTTTCTCACATATATACAAGGGAACATGGTTTGGTGAAAGGTTTTCTCACACATGCATGATACAAGATTTAAGGAGCTATTCTATGATGATTTAAGCTTGGATTAGTATATAAATCGTGTCTATTCATGGATGATGATATATTTATGTTTATCACTAAATCCGTTGGGACTTTACGTAGCACCGAGAGGATATTGAGATGGAGGTTCTCCCGTTAGTAGAGGTCGGGTCTCTAGTAGCAATCTCCTTGTCCCTAATTACGTGTCCAGTAGATTTGTCTTAAGTGACATAATTAGTGGATCCATCTAAGCTTGAATTTTAAATTCTTTTCCTTGGAAAGAAATGACATATATTTTCGGTGTGGAAGCAAGGCACTGGATTCTAGTTATAGCTCACGTGGTCTATGTTGGTTAATAGTAAATATTCCACAAAATAAACTAAGTTGTTTTAAAGTTTTCATGAAGCTTTATTTATGACTTTAAGATGCATTGACCATGTTGATGATTTATTATTCTTCTTTAAATGACTTTACTATGTTTAGCTTGGTCATGCATTTCATATTTTTTGATTATGTCCTCTTATGATTATATTTTACCTTTATATGCATATCCATCTTACTTAGAACATTTTATGTACTTATGCATACATTGTATCACTAATGTACGGTGTGACTCTTCCTCTCCTTCCGCTTGTGGCTAGTTAGTCACTTTAAGGATTCGAAGATAGTTGGTGAGTCCTCATACCAAAACAGAATGGTTCCGCCTACCCAAAATTAAGAGGGGATGCCGCTTACTACTAAAATCCCGGACACCTTTACTTACTTTCTTATGCTTTAGTTTTCAGACATTGTACGTGGTGTACAATTTACGTACCGACCTCTTATAATGATGTATTAGGATGACTTGTCAAGACTATGAGTAGATTCCACTTTTATGTCACACTCTTTACTCTTACGAGACTCTTAACTTTTGTCTATTATTTTGTGTATATGTATGCCAAGTGTCTTAGATAGGGACTCTCGGGGTCTTCTACGATATGTCACGTCTAGGGCGTACTTTGGGTCGTGACATCTTCATACCATGGGAAGTTCCAAGGCAATTTAAAACTGGGTGGAATTATTTATATGAAATTTTTAGTTGCTTATGAATATAGAAGACCCATACAAATGGTTTTCAATGCCCAATAATGCTCACCACTTGATCAAATTAGTGAGAAGATCGGAATGAAATTAAAAAAAACATTGATTTTTTAAAACATTTTTATCAAGCTACAAAAAATATTTGTTAAATACAAAAATATTTAAAATTTTAGACCGGCTATTGAAGTTATGGTTGAATTTGTTTTTTTTTTTTAAAACTTATTCCTTAAATTTATTTAACTTGTATTTTATTTAACTCAGGGTATAAATTACGAGATGCACAAACACTTGTTAATACATTTTATGATACTTTAGAAATTTTATCAGAAAAAGTTTCAAATGTAGAACTTTATAAGTCTAGCATAAAAGTGCATTCCAAAACATTGTATAAAAAATATAGACCTATGAAAAATTATGAAGTAGATACTCCTCAAAATTCTAATGCTAACGGTAATTGTATTGATAATTATAAGAGAGATTTTCTTGGTCTTGATTCTCCTAACCATGACGATTTTGAAGAATATCTTAATGAAGGATCGAAATTAGTTACAAACGAGCATATCAACTAAAAACTATTAGATTGGTGGACGAAATGTGATAGTACATTTCCAAGACTTAGAAAAATAATTTTTGATGCTCTAGCTATTCAATCTTCATCAGTTGTTTTGGAGGGTGCTTTCAGCGCAGCATGATTTAAAATTGGAGACCAAAGATATTCATTGGCAGAAGACAACTTAGAGATATCGGTTTTATTTAGAGATTGGATCAACACCGAGAGAAGAAATTAAGACTTGCTAAAGTTAACTTTCGAACAAGAAGCTGCATTAGATTCAATAATTGGATGTAATAGTGATGACGAAATGGAGGCACTAGAGTTTCAAGCATCTTTGTCATGTTTCCGCCGAAATGATATGAGAGTTAGAAAGAAATATTTTTGGACAATACAAATATTAGTCTTATATACGAGAGCTAGTTGAAACAGAATCCTTCCTAGAAGGTGGTTGTGTAGATTAATTGTTCTTTTAATATTTGTAAATTGTAAGTTGTAACACAAATTCATGCAATTAAATTTTATTTGAATAAATTTAAAGGCTTTATTCAAGTCTTTTTTATACAATTGTTGTATTAATAACTTAATTTAAATAATTAAACAGACTTTAATAATTTGATACTTTACAATACAACTGTTAGTCTTATATACGAGAACTAGTTGAAACAACCCTTCCTAGAAGGTGGTTGCGTAGATTAATTATTCTTTTAATATTTATAAATTGTAAGTTGTAACAAAAATTCATGCAATTAAATTTTATTTTGAATAAATTTATAGGCTTTATTCAAGTATTTTTTATACAATTGTTGTATCAATAACTTAATTTAAATAATTAAACAGACTTTAATAATTTGATACTTTACTTATCAAACTTACTTTGAAATTTGAATTTTGAACTTAGAAATTTATACATTGAAATTTTAAATTTGAAAGTTGAAATTTCAAATTTGAACTTTATAGTTTCAAATTAAATTTGAACTTCCAAAAATCTATCTTTTACTAACTTTTAAAATCAAATCAATAATGACAATTAAATGACATTTTTTTTCTTAAATTTTTGACATTTTTTCTTAATATATTCTTATATATATATATATATATATATATATATATATATATATATATATATATATATATATATATATATATATTACAATTTATTTGAATTAAAAAATCCAATTAAAAGTAAAAATACCTTTAAGGCATTTTCTTTAAGAGACCACAATAAATATTGGCACTTCATTATTTTTCTTCAACTCTCAGGCTTTTGCTCCTCTAACTTCCAAACTGTTGGCCTCCCAATCCAATATATCACTTCATATACTTATAGCTTCTAAAATCATTTCACATTTTAGCATATTTTAATTTTAAAGTTGCTGATTTTTTCTATTGGGTTGTATCAGGTATTGTTTCATTTGTAATAAAGAAATTTTGTTTGCTATATTGATTTTTGTAATTTTTCATAATAATTTCTTCTTCTTCCATTAATTATCAGGCTTTCAATAAAGATTCTTTCTAAGTTGTTATTTTTTCATTTGTTATTGATAATGTATGTCTGCTTCATCGCGTATGCAATTGATTTAATTTGTGTTTCAATTGCATTGATATTATTTATTACATAAAGAATAATTTTCTTTTGTATTTTTGTTTGATAAGATACAAATAATTTAAATATTATTCTGAAGAAAAATAATGTTACACCTTATGCACCAATAAAGTCATACGTAGAAGTAAATAAATACAATATATTTTTGTATGTATCATTATCACTTTTGTTTTTTTTGGCATAATTATTGTAAATTTTTATTTTATTTTTGTACCATTTTTAGTTAGGAATAGATGTCTCAGTTGTAAGCAAAAAGGAATAGATGTCTCAATTGTAAGCAAAAGGAAATAGATGTCTCAATTGTAAGCAAAATACTTGGCAGATTTAGATGTTAAAATTTAAATTTTGATACAATTTATATTGTTAAAATTGAATTTTGTAACTTGCAAGTTAATTATATATGTCAAAGAACTGAAAGTAAAATCTTTTTTTCATTTCTTCCATTTTTCGAAGTTGATTAGAATGAGGAATTGAGATATGATTATTTCTTACGCAAAATTAGTTAAATATTAAATAAATTTTTTTAGTTAATTTTTAAGTAGCTATTTAATTAAATTTATAACATAATCTGATAATAATAAAGTAATAGCAAGAGTTGGATCGAATACGTCCGTACCTTGACATGGGTGACAATCAAGTATTCAGTCCAAAAAAAGATATTCTTCTTTTCTTTTTGATTATTTTTTGTTATGTCAACACACTGTTAATTTATTTTTATATATTTATTCAATATAATAGTAATGACTATCGAATAATAAATGAATATATACTTTATTTGTAGATTCTACTTTATAAAAATGAAATTTGTGATTTAATATTATGTCAAACAATTGAAATTAATATATTTAATCTTCATTGCGGTTCTTTTATTTTCAAAAATTAATTAAAATAGGAAAACCATTTTCATAAGTTAATTTTGTAATATAAGAAAGAGATTATTTTGATTATTGATTCTTGTGTGCTATATAGTACTTTATTGTTTAGTTATCTACCTTTTCACTTTTATAATATTTTTTTATATTTGTTGATTATAAAATTCTCACATTTAGAAATGTTTTGCGTTTATTTATTTATTATTTAAGTTTTGTTTCCAATAGTATGATGACCGGTTCATCTTATAGCTTTTCACGTTAATTGGGTTGATGTTACAAATATTTTCTATGTTAAAAGTGGAAGGTTTTAAATTCAAAGTTGGCTTATGAAAATGCCTTTCTCTATTTTTTAATTAAAAAAAAACTTTTTTCTAACTTTTATAATCAAATCAATAATGACAATTAATTTATTAATATTAGAAAGTTTATCTTAAAATACTGATATTTATTATATTCTTTTGAAATAAACCTGTAATGACACTTCCACGAATTTTAAAAAGAGTTTTTCTAACTCTATTTTGTATAATTTATTTTTACAAAATTTCTTACATTAGGACTCAATGAACGAACTTGGTGGCACACAATAAGATAAAGATATTAGAAACATGAGTTGGGACTGTATAAATTTAATATAATAATAGGGGTCAAACGTGCAATGCACGTTCCGAGGACTAGTAAATATATATAACCGTCCCCACGTTCCATCCCGTCCCATAAAAGTAGTGGGATGGGATGAGACTACCGAGTCATCCCGGGTATCCCGGCCCGGTTCATCCAGGCATCAGTTGATCCAGCTGGTGGTGTCCCATATCCTCCCAATTTCGGTTGACCCAGCCTCTCTGACCCGGATGATGAACTCAACTGAACAAAGAAGTCAATAGTTGAGTAGGAAATAACAGGAAGAACTGAAAAGAAACAGAAACAGAAGAGAAATGAGATAACCGTTTGCAGAGAATTTGGCTGGATATATTATTCAATATGCTTTATAGACTTAAATAAGCTTACATATTATGAAATCATATTCCCACTAAACCACTACTCTAGTTCCATTAAATAAATTATGCTGAACTTTAGGAAAGCTAAAATATAGCTAGATTGCAGACTAAGCCAAACAAGAAAATAGGGTTGATGTTGGAAAACTTGTCACTCCCCGAGCCTACACCCTGGATGCGGCCGACACTCGAGAACTATTGCTGGCCCCAAGCGAACCGTTGGCCTGACTCAACTCTCAGCGGAAGACTTACTCAATAATAAAAGAGCTTTAAAAACAAACTTTACTCAAACTGTCTCAAAAAGGTAAACTCAAAATATTTTAGAAATAAAATATTCAACTAGCCAAAAAGGAAACTCAAGTCTTACACATTAAACATTGGAAATGATTAGACTCTTCAACTACTACTGTCTATTTATCTATGAAGCCTCTAATACTATGAGGGATGTCGGGAAAAGACCCCCGATCATCCTAACAAAACTGAAAAATTCTAGAAGTATACAAGGGATCCTCCGGAAGCCAGGATGCTCACCAAACAACTCTGGAACACGACTGAATCAACGAAGCGTTGGTTGATGATCCTGATTTCCTGTATCTGCATCATAAAAGATGCATGCCAAATGCCATCAGTACATGGTATGTAAGAGCATGCAAGGGGAAATCTAAAATAAGACATAAGCTTGAATTGGAATTGAAGAAACAACTTACCTCGTCTCAACTCAACTCAACCTCAAGGATACTCAAACTTACTCAACTTAGTTCAATATAAAGTAGTAGTAAAGATGCATAATAAAGAAAAGCTTTTAAAAAACAGTAGATAACAACTCAATGTATTAGAAAATACAATATAACTCAGTTTGTATGTAATAATACAAAATAACCCTGTTTGTGTATAAGAATACAAAATAACTCTGTGTGGGAGATTCTCTAACCGACAACCATCACTACGAGCTATGTAATGATACAGTGTCTTGTCCACACTACCAAAACTGTCATATACTTTGTCGGGGTATAAGACTACTCACTAAGTGGATCCACTAGTATATGCTTAAAAGCAATAAGGAATCATTTAACAAGTATGACCTTTGTTACCCACGTTGGCTATATGGTTTATGAGGACTTTGAGTTATCTGAACTCGTCCCCATATCGGTGATCAATACTACTCTCAAAATATAACTTAGCTCATATATTTAAAAACATAACTTCTCTAGTTTGAGATTATTACTCAAAATATTTCTCTTAAAAGAGATAGTACTCAAAACTGCTCATGAACTCTTTTGGAAATCGGTGTTTCCTCTCATCTTAAATGTAAAAACATTTACTCTTGGGAATACTTAGTTCCTATATATTCATTTTGAAAAAATGAAACTTAACTCCTCTTTCTCAAACTCAAGTCTTAAAACAAATTTAAAATGATTGTAAAAGACTTCTTAAAATGACTTAGAAGAACTCTTAACTCTACCTTGAATTTAGATTATGAAATTAAGGTTATGATTCATGTTATGAATGATCTCTCGATGTTTAGATGTAATTAGAGTGTGGATATCAAGTATAAAACATAGGTACGATTCGAGGGAACTCATAAGAAAAGAAAGACAGATAAGTAGGGGACCTGGTGGCCCTGGCGCATTGAGTGGCGCGGGGAGCCAGGCCATGAACTACTGAAAGTGGATTGGGGCACACTAAGTGGCGCGGCACCCCAGGACCCAAACTACAGAACCCTTTTCCTAGCGCACTGCTGGGGTGGCACGCTAGCCCTGCCAGAACTTCCCGACGAATTGTTTTTCTCGTTTTCTAACCCTTATTCGCATAGGATCGAATGGTTTCTTCCCCACTCACTTATATTCGAATACACAACATAAGTACATGATAATCTATTCAAGACAACCCTCAAATTACTAACACTTATCTCAAGAATTCATCAAAACCCCAACAATCAAGATTACGAATGAAATTTCAAGAAACTCTTCAAGAACACAAGTCTTTTCAACTTCAAGAACGGAATTTGCATTTAAAATAGCATGATTGGCATGTGGTTGAACTAACCCAACACTATGAGAACTCACATACCTCTTAGGGATCAAACTCTTGGTGAAACGATCCTCGATTCGCAAGAAAACTTGAAGAACGCCTTGAACCTTCCCTATTTTCTCCCCTTTTCTCTCCTTAAACTCTTTTCTAAAACCCTAAGCGTAATTAGGATTGGAAAAACTGAACCAAATCAGTTCATACCCCTAAATATTACAAAAAAGTCGTTTTAATCTGAAGGGGTAAGGAAAAGACCAAAATACCCTTCTTAAATCCGAGTAACTTTCCTTAACTGGAAAGGGAGATTTTCAAATGGGGATATCCCATCCGTACTCAAAACTTAGAAAACTAGGCGGTGTTGGAAATAGGGTTCCAAGACCTTTAATTTGATATCTTATGGGCCACCTAACTCATGTAGTATTGAAAGTTATGATCGTTTGAAGTTGACCCAAAACTCACAACTAAAGCATAACTTGAAAAATTCTCAATTTGGATCTTTCCAAATTAGTTGTTTCTAGTTTTAGCTCTTTATAAGGAGGGATGTTACTATAATTCCCCCTTGGGAACATTCTTCCTCAAATGAGATCACTCTAAGTAGAACTAAGGGTGGCAACATCTAACACCCTACTCAAACTCCCAACATGCAATCTAATATACTCAGCATACCAATTTAAAGAATACTAAGAAAAGAATTAGTACCTTGATTTGAAACTTCTCCAGACTCAAAGAAATGTGGGTATATCTTCTTTATATCCTACTCTGTCTCCCAAGTAGCCTCCTCAACAAACTGATTCCTCCATAGGACCTTGACTGATGCTACCTCCTTGGTCCTCAACTTGCGAACCTGACGATCTAGAATCTGAACGGGAATCTCCTTATAAGATAGGTTTGCCTTAATACAAATATTTGCAGTAGGTATAATAAGTGAAGGATCGCCCATACACTTTTTCAACATTGAAATGTTAAATACCAGATGAACTACTCATAACTCTTGCGGTAGCTCCAACTCATAAGCTACATTTTCAATCCTCTTGGATATTCTGTAAGGACTAATATACCGGGGACTAAGTTTTACCTTCTTACAAAATCTCATAACACCCTTCATGAGTGAAACCTTCAAATAAACCCAATCATCCACCTCAAACTCTAAGTCTCTTCTCCTAAAATTTGTATAGGAATTCTGACGACTATGTGTTGTTTTAAACCTTTCTTGGATGATCTTCACTTTCTCCATAGCTTGATGAACTAAGTCTGGTCCTATCAATCCATTTTTACCAACTTCAAACAATCCAATTGGAGATCTGCATCTTCTCCCATAAAGAGACTCATAAGGAGCCATCTGGATGCTAGAGTGATAACTATTGTTGTAATCAAACTCAAAGAGAGGTAAGTGATCATAGCAATTAACTTTGAAGTTTATCACACAAGATCTCAACATATCCTCTAAAGTCTGAATAGTACGCTCTGCTTGACCATCAGTCTAAGGATGGAAAACAGTACTCAAATTTACCTTCGAATCCAAACCTTTCTTGGAAAGACTTCCAGAATTGTGTAGTAAATTGTGCACCTCTATTTGAAACGATGGACACTGGAACTCCAGAAGTATAACTACCTCTTGAATATATAGTTTGGCATAATCCTTTGCTAAATAGGTAGTCTTTACTGATAAAAAGTGATCAGATTTATTCATTCGATCTACAATCACCTAAATAGAATCATTTTGCCTGTGAGACCGCGGCAAACTAGTGATGAAATCCATATTGATCATCTCGCACTTCCATACCAGAATCTCTATATTCTGAGCCATACAATCGGGCCTTTGGCGCTCTACCTTAACTTGTTGATGATTCAGGCATTTAACAACGAACTCTGCAATACACTTCTTCATATTACTCCACCAATACACTTCTCTCAAGTTTCGATACATCTTTGTAAAACCAGGATGGATCGAATATCTCGAGATATGAGCTACCTCCATGATCCTCTCTTGGAGTTCATCCACCCTTGGTACACACAACCAACATTGATACCACAATACACTGCTTCCCCCTAGTTCAAAAGCCATCACTTTTTGCTTATGAACATTTGCCTTCAAATCAAGCAAAACAAGGTCTTGGTCTTGTTTCTCTTTCACTTCAGACACTAATGATGATTTAGCCCCATTCATCACCACTATTCCACCTTCATTGGAATCCAGCAAACGGACTCCCAAGTGTGAGGCTAATTCCTTCTTTTTTTCCTCAACATGGGAAGTACTGCCTATAGATAACCTGCTCAAAGCATCATCAACAACATTAGCCTTACCTGGGTGATAGAAAATACTCATGTCATAATCCTTGAGTAACTCCAACCACCTCATTTGCCTAAGATGAAGCTCTTTCTGACTAAATACACACTGAAAACGCTTGTGATCGCTGAACACATCTACATGTACACCATAAAGATAGTGACGTCATATCTTCAAAGCGAACACTACATCGGGAAACTCTAGATCATGGGTTGGGTAATTCTTCTCGTGAACCTTAAACTGTAACCCAGTCCAACTCTGGACGCATCACAATACACAACAAAACCTTGTGTACCCTCTGGTAAGGTAAATATTAGGGAAGTAGTCAACCTAGTTTTCAATTCCTGAAAGCTTTTCTCACAAGCTTTAGACCATTGGAACTTTACTATTTTCTGAGTCAACTTAGTCAATCGAGATGAAATAGATGAAAACCTCTCGGTAAATCTCCTATAATAACCAGCCAATCCCAAGAAACTTCTAATATTAGTCGGATAAGTGGGTCTAGGCCAGTTCTACACCTATATTTTCCGAGTGTCAACTCATATCCCATCACCAGAAACAATGTGGCCTAAGAATGCCACATACTTAAGCCAAAACTCACACTTAGAGAATTTAACATACAACTCTTTATTCTTGAGAGTTTGGAGAACTACTCTGAGATTACTAGCATGATCTTCATCATTCCTCGAATAGATTAGAATGTCATCAATGAATACGATAACAAACATATCAAGATAAGGCTTAAAAACTCTGTTCATAAGGTCTATGAACGTTGTAGGAGCATTAGTCAAACCAAATAACATGACTAGAAACTCATAATAACCATAACTAGTCCTGAATGATGTCTTAAGAATGTCACTTTCTCTTACTCTTAACTGACGATAACCTGATTTGAGATCTATCTTAGAAAAACAAGTGGCACCATGAAGTTGATAAAAAAGATCATCAATCATCGGAAGGGGATACTTATTATTTATGGTAACCTTGTTCAATTGACAGTAATCAATACACATCATAAGAGAACCATATTTCTTCCTCACAAATAAGACTGGAGCTCCCCAAGGTGAGACACTTAGTCGAATAAAACCTTTCTCAAGAAGATCTTTCAACTACACTTTTAACTCTTTCAACTCAGCTGGAGCCATTCTATATGGTGTAATAAAGATAGAGCGAGTATCAAGAAGAATATCTATATCGAAGTTTATTTCTCTCTCGGGAGGGACTCCGAGAAGATCATCTGGAAAGACCTCTCGAAACTCACTCACAACTAGAACTAACTGAAGAGGTGGTGTCTCAACACTAGAGTCATTAACTCGGACTAAGTGATAGACACACCCCTTGGAAACTAACTTTCTCTCCTTAAGGTACGAAATAAAATGACCCTTAGGCACTGTTGAACTACTAATCCACTCTATAATTGGCTCATTAGGAAACAAGAACTTAACTACTCGAGTTCTACAATCAACTGAGGCATAACAAGCATGAAGCCAGTCCATACCTAAAATAACATCAAAATCCACCATATCTAGCTCAACTAAATCAGCCACGGCATCCTTGTGATTGACAGAAATGGCATAATCACGATAAACTCTCTCAGCTAGAATAGACTCACCAACAGGTGTAGAAACACTGAAGGGCTCAAGAAGTTACTCAGGAAGAATATCAAAATTCATAGCAATATAAGAAGTCACAAAAGATAGACTCCCTCATGGATCTAGCAAAGCATATACATCTAAAGTAAAGACTTTGATCATTCCAGTGACAACATCTAGCGAATTCTCTTACTTTTGGCTACTGTTGATAGAATACAAACGGTTTGCTCCTCCGCAAGTAGCTCCTCTAGGTGTATCTCTATCTGGTGGAGCCGCTAAAGAAGATTGCTATATTGCCCACATTACCACCACCCTACCTTCTCTTAGGGTACTCTTTAATGAAATGACCATTCTGACCACACTTGAAGCAACCAATGGGGCCATCATGACACACCTCATTGTGCCACACTACCTTGAGACTGTGCAGGTCTAGCTCTGAAATTCTACGAACTCTAATTCTTGAACTCACCTCTATTTCTTGGTGTAGGTGCACTAGCAGATGATGGAGCAGGTTTATTTGGCTTTTTCTGAAAAGATGACCGGTTTGCATTTCTCTTTTGCTTCCTGGACTCATTTCCTGATGTCTTAGTGTTCTTGTTTCGAAACTCTTCTCTATCTTTCATCTTATTTTCCTCAACTTGTTGCACATGGATCATCAGCCTTGTTATGTCCATGTCCCCTATCAACCTAGTTGCATTTCCCTCCTTACTTGACAGGCGAGACAACCCAGAAACAAACAAACTCATCATACTCCTTGTAACGACCCGGGCCTACACCCTAGACGTGGCCGGCACTTGAGAACCATTGTTGGTCCCCAAGCGAACCCTCATCCAGGTTGACTACATGAGGAAGACTAACTTAAGCATACAAAGCTTAAAATAGAATAAAATTCATGAAAAACTTAAATACAAGCTTTAACTCAAAAGAAAACTATGAATAATATAATATATTCAACTCACCCCAAAATAGGCAACTTAAGTCTTTAAAACATTTAATAAGATAAATGAAACAAGCTTCTCAAATTCTACTATCTATCTATGAACCCTCTAAATGGCAAAGATGTAAGTCGGGACAAGACCCACGACATCTTGACAAAACTATAAAGTAAATGAAATCCTCCGTAAGCAAGAAGGCTCACCATAGCTAACTCGAACTCCATGTGGTATCAACGAAGCTTCTGTTGATGACCCTGAATACCTGTATCTGCATCATGAAAGGATATAGACCAAATGACTCAGTACGTGGAATGTACGAGCATGTAAGGGGAATTCTAAAACATAACATAAGCTTGAACTTGATAAAAGGAAAACATACTTACCTCTTTCAAGACTTACTCAACTCAAGGAATACTCAAGGATACTCAAACTTACTCAACTCAGAAGTACTCAAGGATAAGATACTCAACTCAGTAAAACTTAACAATAAGGTACTTGACACAATAAAACACATATCAACTCAAGATACTCAACTCAAGATACTCAACTCTGGATATTCAACTCAATATAAAGCAACAATAAGAGATGCAATATATGGAAAGCTTTTAAAACAGCAGAAAGCAACTTCAATGTATTTATGAAGACAATATACTCAGTTTGTATATATAAAAATACAATATAACTTTGTGGGAGTTTCTCTAACCGACAACCACTACTATGAGCCTAAGTGATGATACAACGTCTTGCCCACGCTGCCAGAACTGTCCTATACTTTGTCGTCATATAGAATGTCTTAACTAAGTGGATCCACTAGTCTATGCTAAAAATCACTTAAGGAATCATCTAAAAAGTATAATCCTTTACTACCCATGATAGCTACATGGTTTATGGAGACGTGAGTTATCTGAACTCAAACTCGTCCCCATATCGGTGCTCAATACTACTCCCAAAAATACTTAGCTCATATGTTTAAAAACATAACTTTTTTCTTTGGTGTGAGATAATTACTCAAAACTTAGCTTAAAAGATCTCTTGGAATCTACGTTCCCTTTCTTGCTCAAAACTCTTTTGGAAATCAATTTCCTCATCTTAAATGTGAAAACATTTACTCTTGGGAATACTTAGTTCCTATATATCATTTTAAAGAAAATGAACTTTACGCTTACTTTTTACTCAAGTCAAAGCTTAAGTTTTAAAACAAAGTTAAAACATTTGTAAAGACTTCTTAAAATATGGTTCATGCCGAATTATGGACGTGAACGACTCAATGCAAGGTTTTCAATAACCATAGATAGAACTTCAATACTTGGAACTCAAGAACTTCAATGATACTACTCATTTCAAGAATTCTCAATTCAGAGGGTTCATGCGAAATTATGAACATGAACTACTCAACTCAAGGACTCAAAGATACTTCTCATCTCAAGACTGTTCGACTTATAGGGTTCATGCAGAATTATGGGCATGAACAATTCAACTCAAAGACTGCATGGGTAACATGTAGCAGTCCCATCATTAGAATCATAATCTCAAAGGGGATTAAGAACTCAATACTCAAGACTTAGAACTTGAAGATACTACTCATCTCAAAGGTACTCAACTGATGGAGTTCATGCGGAAGTTATAGGCATAAACGACTCAACTCAAGGGTTAAAATATCAATAAGGAACTCATGTATACGACTCTTCTCATTCTCATACTTACTTACTCAAAACTAACTCAAATCGACGATGGATCTCAAAGGATTCACAATTGAACTCAAAGGTTTCCTTGAACTCTACTCTTAACTCTCTCTTGAATGTGAATTATGAATTCAAGAGTTATGGTTCATAATATGAAAGATCCCATGATGACAAAGTAGACTCATGAATACATTCTCCTCATCCTCATACTCACTTGCTCGAGTCTTGAAATAAATTACTAGAAGTTGTAAAAGACTCCACAAAAGGATTCAAAGGGACTTTCTTAGAATGTTCGAAATAATTCTCAAAAACTTAACCCTCTACTCTACCTTGAATTTGAATTATGAATTCAAGGTTGTGATTTGTGATAAGAAAGATCTCGTGATGTTTAGGAGTGTTTTTAGATAGTTAAACATGAGAAACGATCAAGAAATCACTATCTGGAAGCAAGTCCGCGACGCAGAGATGCATTTTAATATTTGGTTGAAAAATAACGTTTGAGGCAAAGAGGTCCGTGTCCTCTCCACGACTCGAAGATTTTTTTTTAATGAAATGGGGAAGCAGGTCCACGATGCGGATTGGATTGCCAGATTCGCCCGACTTTTTCCTTCTTCATTTTCTAACCCCAATTCACCTAAATTTGATTCTTTTGCTCAACCCCTCTTTAGATTCAGATACCCAACACATGTACACTAGAATCTAACTCTAACAACTATATAAATTGACACAATAATCTCAAGAACTCCTCAATATCATCCCAATTCAAGAATGAAAACAAATTCATGAATACATAACAAGAACATCAAAGCTTCAACTTTCTATAACGAATTTAACGTTGAAATTAACATGATTGGCGTGTGGGTGAACAAACCCAACACTATGGAAGCTTACATACCTGAAAGAACCATCTTCTTGAAGCAACTTGAAGGAAAATCTTGAAAGATGAACCCTAGCCTTAGAGTTTCTTGATTTCCTTGAGCGTATAATTTTTGGAGTGGATGAGAGGGTTTGATTTGAAAAACTAATTTTCTACTCGTTTAGGGAAATTTAAATGACCTCCTAAGGGTTTTTAGGACTAAAATACCCTTAAAGAAATAATTAAAATGAGTTGGGAGTCAGAATAATTTTTCACCAGGCAGTGAGGTTTGTATTGGCTCCGTAACGCGGAGCCATCGCAGAGCTGCTGCCAGGTTTGTGCGTCGTTAGTAAATCAGTCATAATGTTTTACTTAGAGCTCGGAATTTATCAAACTCGGTGGCATTGGAAATAGGACTCGAAGAGATTTAATTAATATCTTATGGGTCTCTTAACTCATGTTGTACTAAAAGTTATGGTCATTTGAAATTGACCCAAAACTTAAGAAAACTTACGAATGACTTGAATGCTTTTCTCTTTGGTTCTTCTTGGAACTTAAGGTGCTACATCTAGTGACCTTAACACTCAAGAAATTTTAAATTCCTTGCCAAAATCTCACTCACTACGAAGAACAGTTCGAGTCTTAGCTCAAAATTTTTTTTGGGGTGTTACACTCCTTATATCAGTAACCATTTCTGGAGCATAACGGGACAGTTGGGTGAACATAAGGTTGTACTCATTCACATTCATAGATTACTGCTTAAGAGTGAATAATTTCCTTACCTTGGCCTCTCTCAGTTCACGGGGAAAGAAATTCCCCAAGAAGGCCTCCTCAAACACAACCCAACTCATAATTGGTGTATCCTTAGCTCTACTCTTCTTTCATTAGTCGAACCATACTCTAGCAACACCTTTTAGTTGGTATGCATCTAGTTCCACACGTTCAGGTTCCGCAACATGCATCACCTCAAATACTTTCTGCAACTCTTCTACAAAGTTCTCTGGATTCTCAGTGACACTTGAACCGGTGAAGTCTGGAGGATTCATCCTGAAGAACTCATGGATGCTAGATGTATCAGCCACATCTTATTGATTACATCTTCGATTCCTAGCTTGGTTGGTTACCATTTGACTCAACATCCGGATAGCATCCCGGAACTCAGTATTTGTGACCTCTCCTTGGGGTTGTACTTCTGGTACATTGGGTACCCCTTGATCCTCAGGATCAACATTCCTCCTAGAGGGACAACCATCAACATTCCTCATAGAGGGACGACCTCGAACAACTCTTCGTGGAGGCATGATATGAAAGATACGTGCAAGCATGAATTAGAGAGAAACTTTATAGAGATGAACTTTATCGCACGAAAAAAGTATGAAAGAAGTGAGATAGTTCCTAAATGTTGCAGCATCCTAATTATAGATGTGGCGAGCTTCACACCGATAACTAGGACTCTACAGACACGGCTTCATAGACGCCTTAGTACTCTTAAACTCTGGGCTCTGATACCAAGTTTGTCACGCTTCGAGCATACACCCTGGACACGACGAGAACTCAAGAACCATTGGTGGCCCCAAGCACCCTTGGTTTGGCTCAACTCTCAGCGGAATACTTACTCAATAATAAAAGAGCTTTAAAATCAAACTTTACTCAAATTGTCTCAAAAGGTAAACTCAAAATATTTTAGAAATAAAACATTCAACTAGCAAAAAAGGCAACTCAAGTCTTAAACATTTAACACTGGAAATGAAAAGATTTCTCAACTACTACTGTTTATCTATCTATGAAGCCTCTAATACTATGAGGGATGTAGGGACAAGATCCCCGATCATCCTAAAAAAATTGAAAATACTAGAAGATCCTCTTGAAGCAAGGAGGCTCACCAAACAACTCTGGAACATGACTGGATCAATGGAGCGCCGGTTGATGATCCTGATTTCCTGTATCTCCATCATAAAAGATGCATGCCACATGGCGTCGGTACATGGAATGTACGAGCATGCAAGGGGAAATCTAAAATAAGACATAAGCTTAAACTGGAACTGAAGAAATAACTTACGTTGTCTCAACTCAACTCAACCTCAATGATACTCAAACTTACTCAACTCAATTCAATATAAAGCATTAGTAAAGATGCATTACAAAGAAAAGATTTTAAAAACAATAGATAACAGCTCAATGTATTAGAAAATACAATATTGTTGAAACTCTTATGAAAATTATCTTCTTTACGAAGACTTGTATGAATTTCACCAAAGCTTGAGGTGTGTTAGGCACTGTCCTTTAGGATATCTCACCCGTTATAGGTGTATCCCCCAGAATTCAACAAGTTCTTCTAGTATAAAACTAGGAGCCAGAAACTAACAAAAATATTTTAAAATAAAACTCACAAAATAATATAGGAGCAAAGATTTCTCTTAGAGATATATTAATCTCATAGTCTTTGTAATAGAGGAAGACAATATTTATAGGGAAACATACATGATGTTAAAGACTCAAACAGATAGAGAGGATTAATGCCAATAAGATTAATGGAAAATGCTACAAAGGTAGCTGTAGGATTCAATATGCAACATTAAAAAAGTATTAAAATAATGAACAAACAAGACTATTTAAGGTAGGAAATTAAGATTATCAACACAATATTTTCTCAAAAGAAAAGTCATTAAGGTTATTCAATTGTAGAACCAATTGTCTGTTACAATTGCTTGTGGGAAGAGATATTTCTATTTGAGATATAAAACATTCTTTTTCCAACAATACCGACGAAGTGGCTAGCAAGCACATATAACATAAACGAGAAACAACAACCTTCACATACCTTGAATCAAGCCCGAAATGCTCTATAGAACTTGAGTTTTTCCCTTGTTATGATACCTAACTTGTTCTTGGTTTACAAGCAATCGACATGACGGATAATCAGAACCAAATTGCCTAAATACACCTGAATAATATCCTAATTTCAAACTCCATACCAGTTTCATGATAGTTCTACACAAACTGGGTTTTTCCACCAGTATATCAACCAAAACCCACCCCTAAAGTAATCACCATAGATTCTTAGGCCTAACAATCGAATTATCACGCTAGCGGAGTAATCTACTTACCTTTACTGATGATAACCATGGAAATTAGGTGAATTTTTTCCTAGATTTCCCCTACTCTTCCCAGAAACGTAATTGCCAAATAATGAAAGGTTTAGGGAAATTTTCTGCATTAACTGCGACTAAGCCTGCTATAGCGGCCCGATCCCACTATAGTGGGAATTAATTCAACCGCTATAGCGGTGTGTCACCTGCTAGATTGGCTTGAATGGGACAAAGACTTGGAAATCCTCCAAAATTAGCTTATTTTTCAGCACACCTTCGAACTTTGATGGTCCAAACCGATCCCCTCATGCCAATATCATTATCGAGAGTTCTATACACCTGAGTTCACGTATGAAATGTCCTACGGACTCCTTAATGTCTTAGCAACAAGGAAATTAGACTTTACCTGAATGTGTACCCCAATCGTTTCTCAGATTGCCCAAGAACTTACTTTACTAAGATTTCGTTCAAGCCTAACCTAGCCTGAAACTTTTATATAACCCAGTACTCCAAAAGTTTTCTCACTCATTTTCCTTCACTAATAGTTTGCCCATAACGAGGAGGGAAGTCGTTACACTAGCTAATCCAAGTCTAAAAGATAAGATTATAACTTACCCCAATCCAAAACCGCACTCGAACTTCTACTCAGGAGCTTTTCCTTTCCAAGAAGTCTTGGAACGATGCCACACTATCAAAAATATACACTACACGTTAATATTTAACTAACGATACCCATATTGATGGCATGAAATTCAAATTTAAAATTAGGTCAAAATTTTACCCTCTAAGCTCAAAAGAGAATTGGAAAACTAACTCTTTCATTATGTCCCCTCGAGGTGAGGACCACATGCTCCGAAGTTGGGAGAAGACATGAGTCAATTTAGACATAAATGGTCTAAAACCTGACTTTGAACAATTCAAAAAAACAAGGACTTTTGTGATGAAAATGGGTAGAGAATTCGCAGAAAATAATGGAAAAAGACTAAGTAACAATAAATTTTACTAAAATCCAAATGATTTTTATATATATATTTTGCCCAAAAAGAGAAGGTAACTTAAATTGATAGTCCTTGCATCTAAAGAAGAAACAAAAAAAAATGTTGTTGGAACTCTATTATTTTGGCACAACTTTTCTGCTTGGCCATTGTTTTCTTGCCAAGTTTTTTGGCTCAAAACTTGATACCAAAACAAAAAACAATTGAAACAAATATCCATTAACGCTATAGAATTAAAAAAAAATCGTTAAAATGTGCATTCTACCAAGAAGAAGCAAGAAGAAATAGTTTACTTTAAAACATCCCAATTGCAAGCTAATTTTTTATATTTTTGTTTACACTCACGCACCTAATAAGGTGTATTCACACTCTTTTCCACATCAATGTCCAGTGTCAAATGATAACATATAGGGGACAATTCAGAGTACAATTGCAACATTAAAATGTGAACATCCTAAGGTTAAGGTCTTTTTTAGATATTTTACCTTTTATTTATAATAATATTTTTATCTAGTTCCGATCATGTAATTTCCATATAAATTAAAATAAACAATTCTAATTTCACACCTTAAATCTTAATCTAAAAATGTCATTTACTACTTTACTCATTTTTCATCATTCCTTGTGTATTTTGAATAGCAACAATTTCCGTCTCTACGAAGGCTAGATATATGTGGCTTTAAAAACCCAAAGAATACACCAAATTTCAGGGGATGCCAAGTTTGGAGTATTTGGATCTATAAAATGTACAAGTCTTGAAGAGGTTCACCATTCCCTGGGATGTTCCTAGAAAACTCATTGAGTTAGATTTGTATTATAGTGAAAGCCTTAAGAGGTATCTCTTGAATCTATGAATCTTGATACTGCTGGTCTAGTTTAGAAAAAATTCAAGAAATCCTCGGAATAATGAAGCCGGAGTTAGAGATTATGTTGGAACTCCCTGGGCTAAGAGAAATACCATCATCTTTTATTCAGCAATACTCATATGATCTTACAGAACTAGATTTGTGTGGCATAAATAACCTTGTATCTCTTCCAAGTAGCCTTTGTAAATTCAAAGACTTGGTCAAGCTATTTGTGTTAGGGTGTTCAAAATGTCAAAGCTTTCTAGAAGAGATAGGTGATGCAGAAAACTTGGAGTATCTTGATGTCAGTTGTACTCTAATCTCACGACCTCCTTTTTCCATCGCCCGATTGAACAAGCTTAAATTATTGACTTTTGCGAAAGAAAAATCTAAAGATAGAGTGTACTTTGTGTTCCCTCAGGTGAATGAAAGGCTATTCTCATTAAAATTTTTGGATCTCAGTGACTAAATTTTAATAGATGGAGGACTTCCAGAAGATATTGGATCCTTATCCTCTTTGAAAATGTTGGATCTCAAAGGAAACAATTTTGAGCATTTGCCTCATAGCATATCCAATTTAGTGCCCTTGGATCGTTGGACTTATCAGATTGCAAGAAGCTTATATAGCTGCCAGAATTTCCACATCAATTACATACAATAAGTATCGATTGGGGAGCAATGATTAGATCGATAATGTGTTGTTTCAGAATATCTCATCATCTACCTATGGCGTAAATATCTCAAGTTGGTTTCTGTAATGACCTACAGGTCATTTTTCTGTTTGTGTCTCATGTTTGTCGTTTAGAGTTTTTCTGTAGTGAACCTATTCATTTATGACTTGCTGGGACTGACGGTCCGGTCACCTGGTCATTCGTTTAGTTTTAATGTGAGTTTTAGTGTTTTGGGAGATTTTGAACCTTGAACGGTCATTTTTTATCTGAAGTTCAAAAAGATGACCTCATAATCCAATTCTAAAAAATCCATCATCTCTAGAAGAGTAATTTTAGGCTAGTAAAATAGTCGACACAACTTTCGAGGCTTTCAGTGCGAGCATGTGCATATAGGCGTTTTAACTTTCAAATTGAAGCCTAGGTTTGACTTTAGTCAAATTTTTTGGTAAACAAGCTCGGATGAGAATTTCATCAACACAATTAGCTCGGAATGTTGAGCTTGGTCTACAATGACCCATCGTTTAGGTCCCGAGGCTTCCAAGCTAATTTTGAGGCCCCTCGTGGATTTTGGCTTAAAACATAAATTGTGTGTGGGACCCACTTTTTATCAAAACAACCTCGGATGGGAATTTTGATGGTTTCGTTGTGTCCGGAATGCTATTTCGGAATGGGGTAGCATAGTTTACTTGCACGCATAGGGTTCTGGATGAATCCCAGGCACCCTGTTAAAGTTTGGAGGCCCTAGCCCTTTGTTGTCAGTTGCTGAGGCCTCACGTTCACGCGCCTAGCCTCGCTGCTGCGATTGGCTGGCGCCCTGGACGTGGGATGTCATGGTTGTGAGCGGCCGACTGACCTGACCTTTTATTTAAGCCATGGTCTGTACAAGCCTTTGCACCTTTTGGTATTTTTAAGATTTCTCCTCCGTCCGATCTCTAATTTTGATGATTCAAAGTCTCACACACTCGTAATTATCAGGGCTACGTGGTGGAGTGAATGGATCGTGTTGCTGACACTCCGTTTGAGGTGAATTTCTCTGGTAAGCTATTGCCCTTATTCCTTTAATTTGTGTGTTGTTGTTTCCATTGATTTAGGTTGCGAATTGTTTTCTAGTTTGGAACACAAGTTCAAGGCATAGTTTAGGACCTTTTGATGGAGTCAATTCTGGAATTTCTAGCATGGATCCCACGATTCCCATTTAGCTTTAAAATTGGTTCATCTCCATTTTGGGTGATTTTGGTCATGACTATATTGACATTCTAATCCTATTTTTGATAGTGTGGTAGCATTCAGAGTCCATTCAAAAGGTAAAAGCTCTGTTCTTGTGATTTGGATTGTGTGCGGTCAGCCTACAAGGAGGCTACGACTTCCTTTCTAATTAGATTGAGCATGAATGTGTGAATTCATGATGATTAGTGTGAATTGGGGAGGAGGGGGGTACCTAGTTATTCCTGCTTTTCTTTTAGAAACCATGATTTAGGGTCGCTTACTACTATTCTGATGGTAGTACCATGATAAACTGGGGTTGTCCGTGTGTTGTCGTATGCTATGTGATTTACTTATTTTACTACATATTTCTTGAAGCATGTTTGGCCTTAGAATAGGATATGAATGTTTGCCTTAAACTTGTGAACCTTGTGATTTTGGTATGTCTCTGACGCTGCTCGGACGGACTAGGTCCTTGTAGACAAGAATATAAGACTTTGGTCTGATCAGTATGGGCCTTAGTTTAGGCATTTGCGCAGGTTGTTGGCCCTTCTATCTTCTCTCCCTACTTCTGCGACTCTGATACATTACCGATGGTTGTGTGATTTCTCGAGATTGGAGTAATTCATGCTTGGAGCCTTTTGTGATACCTTTGGGAGTGGACGCCAATCCATAGTGGTGTGGAGCCTACTTGAGATCCTCTTCGGAGTCGATACACCCCCGAGTCACTTTTGCTAGTTGGGTGGTTTACGCCCTAGGGTGGACTGGTTAACTAGGTGGCCTTGATATCTGAGATCCTCTACAGAGTTGATACGCCCCCGAGTCACTCTTGTAGTTAGGCGGCTTACGCCCATGGAGTGGACTTTATGGCTGGGCGGCCTAGGCTGATTGTCACTCTTGCTAGCTGGGCTGGGAGTTGACTGGTTGGGTTGATTTTCACTCTTGCTAGCTGGGTTGAGAGTTGATTGGTTCTTAGTTACTTGTGTTGGGATCCCGACTAATGTTCTTGGATTCAGATCTGAATTTCTCTTCTTTGTTGTAGACTTAGCTATTTTGTGTACCTGTCGGGCTTATGGGGGTATATTTGGGCTTTTATTTAAACTTGTGCACGAGTGTACCTTCTGGGCTTATGGGGTCAGTTAGATTTAGTTTTGGGTTACTTAGATTTACTTCTGGTATGCTCGTGTGCCTTCTTTTGATATCCGCTTTGACCTTTGTTTGTGTCTAGATTCTATCTTTTCAGATTTTTTTTACCTTTCTTACTTGGTCGGCCTATGATGCCTACTGAGTACCTTGTTTTGGTACATATGTTACACTCTGCATCTTTTTGTGATGCGAGTCTTAGTACCAGGTACTAGCAGTGATTGTTCGTGCCTTCTTTTACAACTTATGGATATCGGAGACAAGGGTGAGCACTTGGCGTCTTGGATCAACATGTCTCCTTCTGTACATATGTTAGCTTATCGTTTGCCTTTGAGATGGCTTGTTGTGGTCCACTTTTGGGACTTGTATTTATCTTATTAGACATCTATGTACTCATGACTTCTAGGTTCTTGGAGGGTTTCCTTTGTATATAGGTTTTAGTTTGCTTTCCAGTTCTGTCTTTTCTTATTCTTAGTATTGTTTATGTTTAGTTCTACCCTTGTACTCACTACTTATTGTTCTAGGTAGGTGTTGGCTTACCTACTGGAGAGTTATAGTAGGTGTCATCATGACTCGGGAAGTCAGGTCGTGCCAGTTCCACCATCAGGGGATGGTTGCAAGTGTATCAGTCAAGTGTCAACTTGCCTGAGAATTGGTACATATCAGATAATTTCTTGGGATTTGTTTTTGTTACTTTGGAAACTTAATTGTCATCACAGCTAATTTGATTCCCTTATGTGATGCTGGGATGTTGTTGATGACCCAGAAACTTGTCTTATCCAATCATTCATTTTATGTTCTAATATTTGCTATTCATTTTTTCTTTGTACCTCTTGCTTGCTTGAAGGATGCATCTAATGCAAATGGAAAACACCACATGATTATCAGATTATTAATTTAATTTTTTGAAGTAAAGAAGAAATTTGGAGTTCGTTTGTTGAGTAAAGATGAATCTGAGCTTTGCAATGGGATAAGGAGTAGATATGAACATCATGAAGAGGCCAGTAGCTCCTCTTCTAAGAAACAAAGATCTTATTAGTAGAAGTGTTAGTCTCTTCAAAAACGTTGCAGATCTTTCCGACAATAGCCCAGTATTTTAGATTAAATATAGGTATATACGTCGTGATTTGTTTTTTTCCCGAGTTGGTATGAAATTATGTTCTGTCTTGATATATAAATTATTTCTTTTCATTCTTTCTCGTATTGGCAGGAGCTCATCAATAGGTGATGTACATTTCAGCAGTGAGTTTGATTCTCCACTTAGGGTGTGTTTGGTATGAAGGAAAACATTTTTCGGAAAATGTTTTCCAATTTTCTCATGTTTGGTTGAGTTAAATGTTTTGAAAAATGTTTTCCAAATCAACTCATTTTCCTCAAATTTAAGGAAAATGACTTCCCTTCAAAACTTAAGGAAAACATTTTCCAAAACTCTCTTCCAACTTCCAATTAAAAAAAAATTGTTGAAAAAATCAATTTATTTGGTCCCTTCCCTCAAACCAGCCCCCCCAACCACCCCCCAAAAAAATAAAATTTAAAGTTTGTTTTTAAATTCAATATTTTTACCCCACCCTCACCCCTACCCCCTACCACCACCCTTCCCAAAAAAATATTAAAAGTTGTTTTTAAAATCTAATTTCAATTTTTTTATTTTTTTACACCCCCCACCTCCTACCCTCGCCTCCCCCCCCCCCCCCAGCCCCCTATCCCACCCTCTTCAAAAGGAAAAGAATTTAAGTTTGTTTTTAAAAAACATTATTTCATTTTTTCACCCTTACCCTCGACCCCCCTACCCTAGCCCCCACCCACCCCCTACCCCCCCCCCCACCCAACTCCCCAAAAAAAATTTAAGTTTGTTTTTAAAAATTATTTTCGACTTCAAAATTTCATTTTTTCACCCCCTACCCTCGAACCCCCCCACCCCGCCCTACCAGCCCCCACCCCCCAAAAAAAAAATTAAGTTTGTTTTTAAAAAATATTTTTGACTTCAAAATTTCATTTTTTTTCCACCCCTACCCTCGACCCCCCCACCCCCTACCAGCCCCCCACCCCCCAAAAAAATTTAAGTTTGTTTTTAAAAAATATTTTTAACTTTAAAATTTCAATTTTTCACCCCTACCCTCGACCCCACCCCCATCCACCCCATACCAGCCTCCACCCCAAAAAAAATTAAGTTTGTTTTTAAAAAATATTTTCAATTTCAACAATTATTTTCTACTCTAGTAAAAATAAAAGAAATTTTTCAAAAACATTTTTCATTCATAAATCAAACACTAAAAATCTTTTTCGGAAAATATTTTCTACTCACCAACCAAACATGAGAAAATAAGTCAAAAATCAACTTGTTTTCCAAGAAAACATTTTCTAGGAAAACATTTTCCTTCATACCAAACACACCCTTAATGCACTAGTTCATGATTGGATGTTGTGATCGTTTCAGATTAGGAATATGTGACTATCCTACTGTTTGTTGCTTTATTTTAAGCGGCTCTAACAAGTTTTGTTCTGATTTTGGATTACTTTGGAAGAAGATGGTACTTTGGGGGTGCTACCTATGAAGGGAACATGTTTTCTGAGAAAGGGACTCGCAAAAGAACTTGGATATGCAAAAAAAACTCATTCTTCCATTTGTAGACTCGCGAAGCCTTGGGAATATTATTTTTCATTACCAAGTTTCAGATTTTGACTTTGTTGTTTGATTCATGAGGAAAGATGTATTTTTGGTGCTCCATCTGTATTCATTTATGCTTTACGGAAAAAGGTGAAAAAAAGAAAGAAACGGAGTCTTTGTCTATCTAGTTGTGTATTACATCAGATAAATGACAAAATTTATGTTCAAATTTCTTGCAAAGACATTGAGTGCTAGATAGTTAAGCGGAGAAGTTACTTAACTCTTTGCTCTCAAGACTGTTTGTACTAAGTAATAATTAAATCTGATGTTGTGATCATTCCTTTTGGAATAGGAATACTCTATTTTTTAAATCGTACAATCTACTCTCATATTGTCATTGAATTGATAAAGTAAGTGGTTCTAACAAGTTTTTACTCTGGTTTTGGATTACTTTTGCAATGTGTTAGAGTCCGACATTGGTTGGATAATTGACTGGTACTTGGACAATCCTCCCCTCTTAAACTAGCTTTTGGGTTTGAGTCAGATTCGGGAGTGTAAACTGAGAAGAGAACCAGTGACAGCGTCTATGAAAGGGCACCTATTTCCTCTGCCTGAGAAAGAGATTCGTGAAAGAACTTGGGTATGCAATAATCCGTTGATCATTTTAAATTTCATTTCGAAATATAATCACATTTTCCATTTTCTGACAAAGAGATTACATATTATGAATGGGTGGATGAAAGAAGCCTAGGAATCGAATGTAGCTCCAACGCTTCAAGATCAAATACCATCAAGCTCTATTGAAGAAGCGTAGTCGATCTCCCTTGATATATACTGTAAAATGTTACATGGTGGAAGCAGCTTGTGAACAGGAGTTAAGGTCTGGAAAATATTGTGTCTTAGATTGTTATACCAAATGTAACTTAGAAGCTCTTTCATCTAAAAACTGTTTGCACCAATTCATGGTTAGATGTGATGTGATCGTTTCAAATTGGGAATGTACAATCTTTTTACTATTATCTGTCACTATCAAGATGTACTGAAGAAGTGTGGTTATCGGCAAATCTACGTGGTAGAAGTAGTTTGTGAATACACTGCCGATGATCAATCTGCAATTTTTATTTCCATCTAGTGTCTGGTACCCGTCCGTCATAGGGGGCTCCAGTTACTGCAGTTTAAATGTCATCTTGCCAGAACCCATTCACTTAAGCCACTTAAAAGTATCCATCTAATGGTGTGCTTTAGGCAGTTATGAAATGGGAAAATGAATAAATGATCCCTTATGTTTGATGGTAGGTTTTAAATACTTGCATTCAGCAGTTTTGATCCTTGAAGTTTGTCAATTCTTAATCCATAAAATATTTATCAAATAATATTTGATAGATTTAAACGGAAACAATTGTGAAAAATTAAAGTTGATTTTTTAGAGGTACAAAAAATATCTTAGATATTTAGTAGAACTTTCTAAAATTTTATAAAGTAAATATCTTTGATATTTATACTCAAGAAACATCTAGATGTTCTAGATAATTAGATATTTATAGTAAAGTATATAATTATGTAGATTCTTGTTACATATTTAGATGATAAGGATATTTAGATATTTTTTGGGTGTACAAAACTGATTGTCTTTCTCGGTTAGAAGATCCTGCTTATAGAGATTTTTTCCCAGTCCAATAAGGAGTCATTTTCCTTCAAGAAAAAGAAACACATGTTTCTTCTAAAAAAACACGCTCCTTTTTTTCTTTTCCCTAAAAAATAGGTTTCTGAGTTCTAGTTAAATATGAGCACTGGAGGCACCACATAATTAATTATTGAGGCTTCCTATTATGGAAATGATTTCAAAAATTAATTTGAATTAATCTTACCATAATAAATTACAAATGATTCCACTAGAAACTCGTAATTGCACCCCTCTATTTATATTTCAAAATTCCCCATTAAACACTTATGTAATTCCCATGTTAAATAGATACTAATCAATAAATTAAATTATTGACAAATTTAATTCAATGATAAATTTTCTTTAGAGCAATACTTAACTTATTTCATGTGATAGATTCATAAATCTACCAACCGGGTTACACATGAAAATTTATAAGCTTCTCATAAAAAGGTGTATCATCAATCTCTGAATCGAGACATGGATTCCATCAACTAACTAATTATCTCATCAATATATATTATTGTCATCCAATCTACCAGACATATTGATCCATCTCAAAATCTCACATTTTAATAAATTAAAATGATAATTAATATATACAAATCATTATCGTTATATCAAAATTAAGAATATAAGTACATTTAACAGTTTAGAGAATATGTTTTTATCAGTCAGCCTAAAACATCTATCTTTACTCAATCCCGTTCAATATATACAAAATGCACTAGCACGAGAAATTAGAACTATACCATTTTCATAATCAAGATAAATTACATTTAATCTCGAGCTACAATCATTTTGATGATTTGTCCAAATTTCCATCTACGATTGTGAACTATAACTTTTAATTTATAAGAATCGGTGATTTAATTTTCTGTGTATAAGCTTAAACACTATATATATATATATATATACTAAATCATCTACTATATTGAGGACACATATATGAAAAGTTGATTTATTCAATGTAATACTTTATTAAATTGAATAAATAAATAAATAATTATTTATAAATAATACTATATCAAAACACGTGATTAATAGTATATCGTAACAAGGGAACCCGTAGTGTTTTTTGAAGTCAACTTTTAGTTGTCCATCGTGGAGTTTTGGTTTTCATTGAAGGAATTTCCTACCTCCTTCAAATAGGAACTTGACAAAATTTTATTGATAAATTTTAAAAGGAAAAATCCTTTTGGTCAAAAATATTTGGTCAAAATTTGGCTAGAATGGTAAAATAACATATTTCACACTATGTTATTTTATTTTTTTGAACATTTTTACCTTTTTAACTTTAATGCTTTTTAATTAGAAAATAGAAAAAAATCAGTTTATTTTAAAATAATAAAAAGGATATTATAGACTTTTTAAATTTCTGGCCAAATTTCCTGGCCATATAGCATTACACATTTTAAAAACACGTACTTTTTGTGCGTGTAAGAGAGAGTTTCACACTTTACTTTAATTGTTCTTTTTTTTTCCTATTTAAACTATCATCATCTACCTATTAAAGTATACCAAAATTACCTATTTGAGTAGGTAGTGATAGTTCAAATAAAGAAACAATTGATAATTGGTCTAGTTAGTTTTAAGGTATGCTGATGATAACTCATGTGAGTAAAAGAAACAATTGAGAATTGAGGTGTGAAATTTACGAAAAAAAATGAAAGACATAAGGCGTGTTTTGATCATTAACTCATGAATTAACATTTTACATAATTTAAAAAACTCAAATATGCCATCAACCTTTCATAAATTATAACTTAGCATTGTCATTTGCTAAATGTTCAGTACTACAAAAATAGTTTTTAGCGTAAATAAATATGCATATTATTAAAAGCGCTAAAGTCTTTATCAACATTAGTTTATTGTTATTAGATCCAATATCACTATAGATTTTATGGACATTTACAAATAGTATTAATTATCTCTAAAAAATACATATTTAGCAGCAATTAAATTATTTTCGTTAAAAATCATTTTTGTGTAATGATTGGACTCATCTAACCGCTGTCGTGACCCAAAACGACAAACATAACGGATTTTCAAACACCAAGATTGGACACGTGGCGTAATTAGAGGTCCACGGCACACTTACCAATCCCACCAAATTAAAATCAATTCCGATTAAATACTTCACTGCTCCGGCAAGGAGCTTCTAGCTCCGGTGAACCGGAGCAACTACTGCCACAACATTCTTTTTAGGTTGGTGCTTTCTTTTTTTCTACTTGATATTGTGCATAATGTAAGAATGAGTAAATTCATTAATTTGGGGATGCATATTTTATAGAGTTTGACCACACAATGTATGATTTAGTGGTCAATAATGTGTTTGAGAATCTTGAGGTTTCAGATTCAAAATTCGGAGAAAACATTAGAAAACACTAGGTGATTCTTCTATTTGTCCTAGCCTTGATAGACAGAATTACGTGATAGTTGTTATTGGTGAGAGGTGGCAGGTATCTGTGACATTGATCATCGAGATGTGCGAAAGCTAACCTTAACACTACGGTCATTAATATATATATATATATATATATATATATATATATATATATATATATATATTAATCATCGAGATGTTGGAAAGCTAACCTTGACACTACGGTCATTAATATATATATATTTTTTATTTTATTTTTGAGTAAATTACTCAATGTGTTGATAGGAAATGTTTATGAAAAGTACATGAAATTGAGGAGTAATACTCTCATTTTGCTCCAATTTATAGGACAATACTTTCCTTTTTGTTAACATCTTTCGCTTCTTTCTTTTTAAATTAACTACAGTTATTGTTGATTCTTCTTTTCATAAAAAAAAATTCGATTTCTTTTTATTCACTAGGACCCATATATAGTGTTTTTTGAAGTCAAGTTGTCTACTTTTGGTGATAAAGAAAGCCATTAACATAATTTACAATTAGTTCAAGGAGAGGGTCATCTGATTCACTTTTTTTAAAGGAATTTTCTAAGTTGGAAGAAAATCCTAATAATTCTAATTAATAGTGGAGTAGATCATCACAATTTGTTAAATATAACTCAAATACCTTAATAGTTACTGTATTTGTCCTTTAGCCTTTCACACTTAAGTATAGTGACTATGAGTTCACAATTTTATATTATACAAAACGTCAAAATTTAAAATAAAAACTATATTCCTCGTAATTTCTCTTTGTGTTGAACTTGTATAGTTCTTTCTATATATGTTAGTTATTATTCTTATGAGTGTTCTTTAAAGTTATATTATTGTCTTATTGTGTCAAATTATTGGAAAAGTTATATTTGTTTTATAAGCATTTTCTTGTTAGTTAAGTCGAAAACCGAATCGTTAAGGATCAAAATCGATAAAAAAATATCGTTTTGATTTAATTTGGTTATTCATTTAGCATATTTAAAAAGTCAAAATCAAACTAATAATACATAAAACTGAACCAAGCCGATTGATGCACAACCCTACCCAAAATGCCACTATGTATTATCAACAAACATACCCATTTTCGAACACCAGGACACGTGGGGAAATTAGATGTCCACGTCACTTACCAGCCCCACCAAATTAATTGGTGTTTTCTTTTTTCTACTTGATTATGTGCATAATGTAAGAATGAGTCTCATATGGAGTAAATTCATGAATTTGGGGATGAATATTTTATTGAGGTTGAGCATTTGGGTATGGCCTAATTATCAATGAAGTGAATGAAAATTCTAAGATTTCAAGTTTAAAATTTAATAGAGACATAAAAAATATTTGGTGATTCTTCTCATCTGTCCTAGCCTTAATGCACAGAGTTGTCTAGTAGCTATTACAGGTGGGAGTTGACAGGTATTCCGTAAAATTAGTCGAGGTGAGGAAAAACTTGGCTAGACACCACAGTTATAGTCTGCCCCAGCTGATATGGTTGAACATTGCAATAACAAGAGCAATCATCTTCAAAGTCAATGCCACAAATCGATCACCACCAAAAAAAAAACTCACTTTTTTTTCCAAACAAGTAAAGTGTTGTTGCTGACATAAAGGTTATCTTGAAACCTCAAATTTGAAAATCATTGCAAGAAAAGAAAATTCATGGATCACATTTTTTTTCTACTAGGATAATCACTTCCTAGTCTGAGACGTTTACTTTTTTTCCGTTCTCTTTTAGAATAAATGCTTCTGAACATTATTTTTTTCTTTCTATGGGGATATATACACTTTTTAGTTTGAGACATTTATTATTTTGAAGCTTACCATTACTAATTACTCACAAAACTTTTCTGGTGCAAACTGGGATAAAAAAGAAATGTTGTGATGTTCCATTTGATGATTCTATATAGCAGGACCTTCCTAATAATGGGATTAGCAGGACCCTCCTCATAATGGGATTAGCAGGACCCTCCTCATAATGAGACTTAGATTAGCAGGACCCTCCTTACAATGGGATTAGCAGGACCCTCCTCATAATGGGATTAGCAGGACCCTCCTACATAATGGGATTAGTAGGACCCTCCTGGACAATGGGATTAGCAGGACCCTCCTACATAATTGGATTTAGATTAGCAGGACTCTCCTACATAATGAGATTTAGATTAGCAGGACACTCCTACATAATGGGATTAGCAAGACCCTCCTAGAAAATGGGATTATCAGGACCCTCCTACATAATGAGATTTAGTTATTTTCTCCTAGGATAAACACTTTCTAGTCTGAGATCGTTATTTTTTATTTTTCTCCTAGGATAAACACTTCCTAGTCTGAAACCGTTATTTTTTATTTTCTACTAGGATAACACTTCCTAGTCTGGGTTTATCTATTTTTATTTTTATTTTTTTTATTTATTTATTTTTTATTTATTTTTTATTTATTTTTTAATTTACATTTGCTAATAACTCACAAAAAAATTTCAGTGAAAACTGGGGCAAAATTTTTTGTTTATTTCTTTTGTTTGTGATGGTTTTCAGGTTTCTTCAAGCGAAACATGGATTTGAAATTCAAAAACAAAGTTTCAACTCTTTCCAGAATGATCAATTCCCATGATAGCTAAAATCAGCTTTTTCAATGCATGTAGCATTCTGACTTACTGACATCTATTTCTATTCAGCTACTGATCAACAAAACAAGCAAGCATTTAAGAACATGACAAAAGCTCACTCTAAGTGGCAAGTTAAGCCTCAATTCAATTCAAGATCAAGATACTCACCCAAAAATCAAGGTGATATCTAAAAGTCAAGACACAAGTGAAGACTCAAGAGAAGCTGCACAGATATGAGTTTGTACTTTGATTTTTCTTTTGACTATTAGTTTTCATTTTTTTTATGTAAGGATAGGAGTCGCGACCTAGAGCCTCGATGGAACCTCACTTAACTTTCAACTCATCACCTCATCTCCTTGAACTACACATGACCTGATTCCTTTATAACCCGGGATATGTAGGATGTCCAAAACCAAGACTCAGTCACAAATATTTTTCCTTCAAATACAAGTCCGGTCAAAATTTGTCACGTTATCTACTTCTTTGTCTGAAAACTCTTCGTTTTTTCAGTCAAAGAGAGGCAAACTGTAGACACGTATTTTTTTATCGAACTTAAGTTTTACACCATTTTTATTCCTTAAATATTTATTATATATCTACACTAAATATTTTATATTTTTCATCGTATTTTAGTAAGTTTATTTTGAAAATATTTGAAAATAACAAAAATATATGTTTTATTTTTATTTTAGTTTAATAAATAAGCTGATATTTCTTAATTATATTATATTATATGATATATATTAATTATTAAAAAAATAAAAATCTAAACAGAACTACCTATCTCATACCCACTTGTACGTTTCCTCATCCCATTCACTCACCCCATTCACTCACCCCACAATCCCACATAACCCCACAACCCCAACACATCCACACACACGTACATATACCTCTACTCCATCGCACCCCTATACATACTACTCCTTAACACAACATAGCGACACACACAAACCCAATATATGTACAGAAACGTAGAGAAACCAAAAAAAAAAAAAGAAATCAGCAAAGAAAAGCAACACACACAAAACGGACAGAAAAGAAGAGAAAAAAAGTCACTTTATTTTTATATTATTTTTCCTTCCATAACTCACCAACACATATACCATTACATACAATCTACAAAAGATTCGTGACTGTTTTAATCGAGCTTCGATCAAGGTTTTGCGGTACTTATTTTTTTCATTTGAGGTATAACTTTGCCTTAAATTTTTAATTTATTTATGGAATTTGATGTAACTATATGATAAGTTTTCTTTTATTTTTTATTTTATTCATAATTTGATTGAAATGAAGAATGAATCAAGTGTTATATTTTTTGTTTAATGAATGAATGTAGCTTTAATCGATGATTATTTTCTCTTTATTTATTTTTTATTTGTTAAGTTGTGACCTCTTAAAAATGAAAGGTCATGGCATTGTTCTTGTCTTCATTTAGATAATATTGATAAAGTAGAAATTGTTAGGCTAAAAATAAGTAAAAAAGTTATTGTTGTTTTATTTTATCAATCAAAAAATGAGATTTATTTTTAACAATTCGGTATAGTTTTGTTGTATGCGAACGTGTATGCTTAGTTTTGACATCAACTTTAAGAATAATAATAATAAAAAAAGATATGGAAATGATCCAAAATTTTATTCTAGAAGTTTAGTATTTTATTTTATTTTATTTTTCTTTATAAGAAATAAATATTTTCTTTTAATGTTAAAACAAACATTTAGGTACTTTAAAAAATATTTGTTTCAATTAAGAATGTGGTTACACATCTTTTTTTGAAACATTAAAATAAACTCGAGGATGCGGTGACGCACCTTGTCCAATAATATAATTAACTTTCATTGATTTAGAGTGGAGACTTATATAAAAATAAAGGGATAAGATTATTAAGTGTGATAAAAGAAGACAGTTATGTCTCTAAATGTGAAGACTAAGAATACGGTTACGTATCTAGGTCGAGACCAAATAAAAGTTCCACAAATAAAAAATGCGAACAAATTCTGGCCTATAAAATATATCCAAAAGATACTTAAAATAAGTATATGTTAATAAGAGCGACCGTGCTTGAACCACGAGACTCGAGGGATGCCTAATACCTTCCCCTCGGTCAACAAAATTCCTTACCCGAATTTCTAGTTCGCAGACCAAATAAAGAGTCATTTCCTTTTGATTAGGGATTAAACAAAAGGTGACTTGGAACACCATAACTCAATTCCAAGTGGCGACTCTGAAACAATTAAAATAATCACTAATCAATATTGTTGCTTAAATTGGAAAAACCCTCTGCCGTGCGTGAAAAGGAGTGTGACAAGGGCTTTGAGAGAAGGGAAAAAAAGAGGAGAAAGGAGAAGAAAAGCAAGGAAATCGTCAAGTTCTTGAAGAATTGCTTGTGGATTTCATCAAAGAGTGATCCCTATGAGGTATGTGAGATCACATATAGTTGGATTAGTTCACCCAAGCGCCAATCATGATTCAATTCAGCATAATTGTATTCTTTTGAAAGATAAGATTATGAGTTCTTGATGAAATTCATTTAAGTTCTTATGGGTTCTTGTTGTTGAAGTTTCTTGAGTTTAATTCATGAGCTTAGGTGTGTTTTTGGTTAGAATCTTACATATATTGAGGATATAGTCGATTCTAAGTGTTTGGAAAAATAACCAAGTGAAATTAGAGGGTTTAGAGTTGAAAAACGAAGAAGAAAATTCGGGATTTTCTGGCGAGGGGGCTGGGGCGTCGCGCCTCTCAGAGCTCCCTAAAGGAGTTTTTGAAATTTGGCCTCTGGGGCGCCGCGCCAACTAGAGCACCCCAAAGGAGTTTCTAAAGTTTGATCTCTGGGGCGCCTCGCCAGCCAGAGCTCCCCAAGCCACTGTCTGAAGTTTCAAAGCTGGCGCCCCGCGCCTCTCAGAGCACCAGGGATTCCAGTTCTTCCACCTTTTCCCACTTCTTTCTGTACTAGTTCCCTAGAAGCGTACCTAAGTTTTATAGTTGATTTCTACACTCTAAGGTACGTCTAAACATCATGAAATCATCCATAAACATGAGATCATGAGCCTTGAATCCATACTTCAATTCAAGGAAAGTTAAGAGTCAAGTCAAGATGAGTTTAAAGAGCTTTCCAAAATCTTTCACAAACGTTTTAACTTTGTTTTAAGACTTGAGTTTTGAGTTGAGAAAAGGGTAAAGATTTAAGTTCACTTCTTCAAAAGATTATAAGGGAACTAAGTATTCCCAAGAGTTAAAATGTTTTCACATTTAAATAAGAAAGGAAACACCGACTTTCAAGAGAGCTTTCAAGCTAGTTTTTGAGTAATTATCTCAAATCCCAGAAAGAGTTGTTTTTACAAACATATAAGCTGAGTATATTTTGGGAGTAATATTGAGCACCGATATGGCAACGTGTTCATAATAACTCAAGTCTCCATAAACCATGTAGCTATCATGGGTAGAAATGGTCATACTTTTTAGATGACACCTTAGTGCTTTTTAGCATAGACTAGTGGATGCACTTAGTTGAGGCGTTCTATATCACGACAAGGTATAGGACAGTTCTGGCAGCGTGGGTGAGACGTTGTATCATCACTTAGGCTCATAGTGGTGGTTGTCGATTAGAGAAACTCCCACAATATTATATTACTTTATTATATTAGTAAACTGAGTTTCTATTGCATATCTTTAATATATTGAGTTATCACCTATTGTTTTAAATGCTTTGTATAAACTGCACCATTATTGTTGTTTTCACCTTGCATTTGAGTTGAGTATTCATGAATTGAGTAAAGCCAAGGTAAGTGTTCTTTTCAGATTTCTTTCAAGCTTATGTTATGTTTAGTTTTCCCCTCGCATGCTCGTACATTCAATGTACTAATGTCATTTGGCCTGCATCATTTTATTATGCACACACAGGTAACTAGGATCAACATCCAGCGCCTCGTTGATCTAGTTGAGAACTCAGAGTAAGTTGGTGAGCCTTCTTGCTTCCGGAGGATTCCCTTTTTCTATTGTTTTGAATAGTCAGTTATTAGGATGGGGTCTTGTCCTGACATCCCTCTTAGTTTCTAGAGGCTTCATAGACAGTTAGTTATGAGTTCTTTAGTCTTGTATTTCAGATGTTTTGATATAAGACTTAAGTAGCCATTTTGGCTAATTTGAATATTTATCCTTCAATGTTCTAAGTTTATTTGAGGCAGTTGTTTTTAAAGTGCATTTGAATCCTTGTGTTAATGCTTTAGTCTGCTTCTATGAGTTAAGCTAGGCCAAGGTTTCGCTTGGGCCCAGCAATGGTTCTCAAGTGTCAGTCCCACCCAGGGTGTAGCTCGGGGCATGACATAAAGTTCAAAACTGAATTTAATGTTCCTTTAAGTTTTTAAATAGTTTATTTGTGGGTAAATCAGGTGGGTTAAATACGTTATGGGTGGGTATTTGAAATTTGGGTTAAATAATTTGTCAATCCGGGTTTAGGCGTAGGATTGCGCCACGTGTACAAAATGAGTGTTCCACTTGTGGGAGGGGCAAATGTGCACTAGTTATTGGACGGCAAGGACTCTAATTAATAGACGAAAAGTATGACGAAGGGTATTTACATACCATTTTCAAAAGTTTGGGGGTATATTTGTCCTTTTTCCCTAGTTTTTTTTTCCTTTTAAACACATCTCCCTGATTAAAATATTATTAAAGAACCATGCTCTTGTTCTCTTTCTTTTAAAATCACTTTAACAAATAAAAATGTAGGAAATATTTTTTTCTTCTTAATTTCATCTTATCAATTAAAATAGAATAATTTCATGTACCCTTTTCACATATAATATATGTCATATATAAAATATCATAATATATCCATCATTAATTTATATTTATATTACGATAAAAATAATTATAAAAAAATAAGAAAAAATTTCGTTTTTTATTTTTTTCTGAATTGAAGTAAGATAAACATCTGCTAATTTAAAAAAAAATATTATTAGAAAAAAGAATCTGTTAAAAATAAAATAAATAATATATTTATTTGGAAAATGAACATTTTTTTACCCATTAAATAACAATAACGGCATTTTTAGACCAAAGTATTGACGGTAAGGGCATTTTTGGACCAAACTACAAACGAATGTATTTTTGTTCCTTTCACATAGTTTAAGGACATTTTTTACCTTTCTCCTAAAATCAATTCCAATTAAATACTTCACTGCTCTGGCAAGGAGCTTCTAGCCCCGGTGAACCGGAGCAACTAACGCCACAACATTCTTTATAGGTTGGTGCTTTCTTTTTTTCTACTTGATATTGTGCATAATGTAAGAATGAGTTAATTCATGAATTTGGGGATGCATATTTTATAGAGTTTGACCGCACTATATATGAATTAGTGGTCAATAAAATGATTGTGAACCCTGAGGTTTCATATTCAAAACTCAGAGGAAACATTAGAAAACAATAGGTGATTCTTCAATTTGTTCTAGCCTTGGTGGACAGAATTATGTGGTTGTTGTTATTGGTGAGAGGTGGCAGATTTCTGTGACATTAGTTGAGATGTGCGAAAGCTGACCTTGACACTACAGTCATGGAAATGTTCATAGGGAATGTTTATGAAAAATACATGACATTGAGGAGTAATACTCTTATTTTGCTCCAATTTATAGGACATACTTTCATTTTTGTTAACATCTTTCTCTTCTTTCTTTTTTAATTAACTACAATTATTGTTGATTCTTCATTTCAAAAAAAAAATTGATTCTTTTTATTCACTAGGACCCATATATAGTGTTTTGTGAAGTCAAGTTGTCTACTTTTGGTGATAAAGAAAGCCATTAACATAATTTACAATTAGTTTAAGGAGAGAGTCATCTGATTCACATTTTTTTTATAAGGAATATTAAAGTTGGAAGGAAATCCTAATAATTCTAATTAATAGTGGAGTAGATCATCACAATTTGTTAAATATAACTCAAATACCTTAATTGTTACTGCATTTGTCCTTTAGCCTTTCACACTGAAGTATAGTGACTATGAATTCACAATTTTACATTATATAAAACGTCAAAATTTAAAATAAAAACCGTATTCCTCGTAATTTATCTTTGTGTTGAACTTGTATAGTTCTTTCTATATATGTTAGTTATTATTCTTTCTATTTTATGAGCGTTCTTTAAAGTTATATTATTGTCGTATCATGTCAAACTGTTCGAGAAGTTATATTTGTTTTATAAGCATTTTCTTGTTAGTTAAGTCGAAAATTGAACCATTAAGGATCAAAATCGATAAAAAATGTCTTATTGATTTAGCATATTTAAAAATCAAAAATCGAATCAATAATACATAAAACTGAACTGAACCGACTGATGCACAACCCAACCCAAAATGCCACTATGTATTAATAACAAACATAACCGAATTTCAAACACCATGACACGTGGCAAAATTAGATGTCCACGTCACTTACCAGTCCCACCAAATTAATTGGTGCTTTCTTTTTTCTACTTTATTATGTGCATAATGTAAGAATGAGTCTCATATGGAGTAAATTCATGAATTTGGGGATGAATATTTCATAGAGTTTGAGCACTCGGGTATGGCCTAATTATCAATGAAGTGAATGAGAATCCTAAGATTTCAAGTTTAAAACTCTATGGAGACATAAAAAATACTTGGTGATTCATCTCATTTGTCCTAACCTTAATGCACAGAGTTGTCTAGTACCTATTACTGGTGGGAGTTAACAGATATTCCGTAGAATTAGTCGAGGTGAGGGAAAACTTGGCTAGGCACCACAGTCATTAATATATATTTTATAGAGTTTGAGTAAATTACACAATGTGTTGCTAGGGAATGTTTATGAAAAATACATGAAATCGAGGAGTAATACTTTCGCCCTGTTCCAATTTATATGACACACTATTTTTTTTTAAACATAAAATCATTGATTCTTTGTTTTCACTAGGACCCATAGTATTTTTTGAAGTAAAGTTGTCTGCTTTCGGTGACAAAGAAAGTCATTAACATAATTTACCATTAGTTTAAGGAGAGGGCCATCTGATTCACTTTATGCTCTCTTTTTTTGAAGAAATTTCCTAATTGCTTTTATTAATTAAACTTGGAAGAAAATCCTAATAATTCTAAATAATAGTAGAGGAGATCTATGACGATTTGTGCTTTTTTTTCAGACGTACAATTTAATCCAAGGAATCTTCTTCCTCCTTTGCGAGTAATTCACAGTATCGTCCTCGATGGAAGTACGTTGTGTTTCTATGTTTTAGAGGCAAAGATACCCAGAGAAATTTTACTAGTCACTTGTATGCGGGTTTGAAAAACAGGGGAATATTCACCTTTCTAGATGATAAAAGGATAGGGAATGGCGATTCCATCTCAGAAGAACTCATGAAAGCTATTGAAGAGTCTCAAGTTGCTGTAATCGATTTCTCAAAGAATTATGCTACTTCTAGGTGGTGCTTGAATGAACTAGTGAAGATCATGGAATGCAAGGAGAAAGAAAATGGACAAACAGTCATACCGATCTTCTATGATGTGGATCCATCAGATGTTCGAAAACAAAGTGGGAGCTTCACAGAAGCATTTTGTAGACATGAATTAGAGTATATGGATGATGTTGAGGGGATGCAGAAGGTGAAAGGATGGAGAACTGCCCTAACTACTGCCGCAGATCTAAAATGATTTGATATCCGTGGTAGGTGAGTTTAAAACATATAATTGCTTTTAATGAAAAAAATTAACAGTATGTAGTTATTTAATATGCCCCTGAACATTAAAAGTATGAAATACTCACTAATACTTGACTTCCTCACATGGTCCACAATCAATCTTCTTATTTATGTAGGATTGAATCAAAGCAAATTCAGCAGATCGTCGACCACATCTCTTCTAAATTTTGCAAGTGTTCATTCTTTATCTTTTTTCACAAGAGTAGTGGGAACAAATGCTCATTTAGAGAAACTAAAATCCCGACTTCAAATAGAAATCAATGATGTTCGGATTGTAGGGATCTGGGGAATAGGTGGAGTCGATAAAACGACAATAGAAAAAGCCATCTTTGATACTCTATCTTATCAATTTAAAGTTGCTTGTTTTCTTGCGGATGTTAAAGAAAATGCAAGAAATAATCAACTGCATTCTTTAATTACAAGATACCCTTATTTCTCAACTGTTAAGAAAACAAGAAGATTACATCAATAATAAGTATGATGGGAAGTGCATGATTTCGGGCAGACTTTGTTCTATGAAGGTGCTGATTCTGCTTGATGACATAGATCATGGTGATCATTTGGAGTATTTAGCAGGTGATCTTGGTTGGTTTGGTAATGGCAACAGAGTTATTGTAACAACTAGAAGTAGACATTTGATAGATAACGATCATGCAATATATGAATTGCCTACACTACCTGATCATGAAGCTATGCAATTGTTCAATAAGCATGCTTTTAAAAATGAAGTTCCAGATGAGCATTTTAAGAAGTTCTCATTAGAGGTAGTAAATCACGCTAAAGGCCTTCCTTTAGCCCTCAAGGTATGGGGTTCTTTGTTGTATAAAAAATGCCTAACTCAATGGACAAGCACGGTAGATCAAATAAAGAAAAACTCTAGTTTAGAAATTGTTAAAAAGTTCAAAGTAAGTTATGATGGGTTAGAGCTTGAAGAGCAAAATTTATTTTTAGATATAGCATTTCTCTTAAGAGGGAAGAAAAAAAACTAGTCATGCAAATCCTTGAGAGTTGTGATTTTGGAGCGGAGCACGGATTGAATGTCCTAATTGACAAATCTCTCGTGTTCGTCTCCAAAAATAATATGATTAAAATGCATGACTTAATTCAAGATATGGGTAGATATGTGGTTAGAATTGCAAAAAGATTCAGGAGAGCAAAGCAGACTATCGGATGTTGAAGATATCGAAAAAGTGATGGTCAACAATACTGTAAGTAGCCTAAACAATGCATTACTATTCAATTTTTAGTCTTCATCTTTTACTTTTTATTTAAAAGATGAAAATAGTTGGTACTATCTCAATTATAACTTCGTTCTATCACAACATGAATAACTTTTCAATTTGACTCTAAAGAACTTGTCAAAAATTGTAGTACTTGAAATTAGAAATACAAAATTAATTGCATAAAGTATTTCTCTTTAGCGACATCTTTCTTTAACTAATATTGAACCTTAAATTTGATTCAATGAGAGTGAGATATTTTGGATTTATTTCTAATGCGTTAAGGATATTGTTGACCTTTTACGTTTCTTATTACACTTTTATTTAGTTTCTCAACATGTAATTTTGATTTAAAATAAATTAAAACAATTGATAATTTCACACAAAATATTGTGTTAGACTCTCATAATCTGAATGGTGTTACTCATTTTTCGTGTAAGGGAAGAAACTAAACACAAAAGTCATTTGTTTATCCTAGACAGCATTCTCATTCTTTCTGTGTTCTGACTAGCAGCATTTGCCGTCTCTGCGAAAGCTAAATCTCAGCTACTCCGAAAGGCTGATGCAAACACCAGATTTCACGGGAATGCCAAATTTGGAGTATTTGGATCTGTCGAACTGTAGTAATCTTGAAGAGGTTACACGTTCCTTGGATGTTTAAGAAAACTCATTTGGTTAAATTTGTATCATTGTGAATGTCTTAAGAGTTTTCCATGTGTTAATGTGGAACCTCTTAGATTTCTGGATCTACGATATTGCTCTAGTTTACAAAAATTTCCAGAAATCCTCGGAAGAATGAAGCCATAGTTAGAGATCAAGATGAGCTGCTCTGGACTAAGGGAAATACCATCATCTATTATTGATGAGCAACGCACTTGTCGACTTACAGAGCAAAAGATGAGTTCTATGCAAAACCTTGTTTCTCTTCCAAGCAGCATTTGTAAGTTCAAAGGTTTGGTGAAGCTAAATTTGTGGGCGTGCTCAAAACTTGAAAGTTTGCCAGAAGTGCTAGGTGATATAGAAAAATTGAAGAAGCTTGATGCCAACTTTACTCTAATCTCACAACCTCCGTCTTCTATTGTCCGGTTGAACAAGCTAAAAATGCTGACTTTTGCAAAGCAAAAATCAGAAGCTAGAGTGTAATTTGTGTTCCCTCGGGTGAATGAAGGGTTATTCTCATTGAAGCATCTGGATCTTAGTAACTGCAATTTAATAGATGGAGGACTTCCAGAAGACGTTGGATCCTTATCCTCTTTGGAAATGTTGAATCTCAGTGGTAATAATTTTGAGCATTTTCCTCGAAGCATAGTCCAACTTGGTCCTCTTCAATACTTGGACTTATCATATTGCAAGAGGCTCAAAGAGTTGCCAGGTTTCATGGGGATGCAAAACTTGGAGACTTTGGATCTCTCTCACTGCAATTTTATAGATGGAGGACTTGTCGAAGACATTGGATGCTTATCCTCTTTGAAAGTGTTGGATCTCAGTGGAAATAATTTTGAGCATTTGCCTCAAAGGATAGCCCAGCTTGGTGCTCTTTAAAACTTGGACTTATCAGATTGCAAGAGGCTTACACAGCTTCCAGAATTTCCACAGCAATTAGATACAATACGTGCAGATTGGAGTAATCATTTGATTTGCAATTCGTTGTTTCAGAATATCTCATCATTGCAGAATGACATCTCTGATTCACATTCCTTGTCACTAAGAGTGTTTACGAGTTGCGCGAATAATATCCCAAGTTGGTTCCACCATCAAGGAATGGATACAAGGGTATCGATCAGTCAATTTGCCTGAGAATTGGTATGTATCGGATAACTTCTTGGGATTTGTTGTATGTTACTCTGGCAAATTAATTGACATCAGAGCTCAGTTGATTCCTTTATGTGTTGATGGGAAGTTGTCGATGCCCCAAAAACTTGCCTTATCTAACCATTTAGAGTGTCTTCAAGAATCTAAGATACATTTTTTCTTGGTACCTATTGCCTGCTTATGGGATGCGTCTAATGAGAATGGTAAAACACCAAATGAATATGAGATTATTAGTTTTTTTTTTTGGAGAAATGAAGCTTTTTGGACTTCGATTGTTGTATAAAGATGAATCTGAGCTTCACATTGGGATAATGAGGATCAGATATGAAAGAGACGAGTTGCTCTTATAAGAAACAAAGGTCACAAGAAGTGCCAGTATCTTCAAAAACGTCAAGCCCGGGATTTTAGATTTAATGTACGTATACACCTCATGAAATTGTGTTCTCTCTTTATATATAAATTATTTCTTCTTATTCTTTCCCCCTATTGGCAGGAGCTCATCAATGTATGTTGTACATATCAACAGTGAGTTTGATTCTCCCTCCACCTTGTGTCGAGCCATCATTAATCAGACATGTATCTAAACTTCTTTGTCTTTGCTGTGTAGATAGTGACTGATCCATGGTGAAGTTGAGGTTCGTCCTCGTTCATAATTTCTTTTGGACTAGAATACCTAGTTTAATAATGAAATGAATCCACAGTTTTTCTTTCGCTGACCAATTGCAGATGAATTTGCTCAAAGCAAGAAACCTTTGCCAAAAGTGGATGGGTGAAAGAAGGCGTTGGAACTTTTAGCAAGCGGACTAAAGGGAATCCAAATGTAGTCTCTATTGATGTCTACTGTCAAATGTACACACACTGTTTGATTTTTTTATCAAACAGTTGTGCGACATAATAGGGATTTAGAATTAGAGTTTGCAAATGAGATTATTTGTTAGTATTTCCTTTGTTCAAATTGGTCAATAGGAATCTAAACTTCTTTGGCATTTCTGTGTCATATTTGAGTGTCAATCCCCTGTCGCTGTCAAAAGTGGCATACTTCTCAACTTAATATGTACCATCATTCCTTCAAATAATACTTGGCACTCTGTATGTATATTAAACAATCCTTTTATTCTTATATGATACGTTGGAGTTGTGGATGTGTCACCAGAAAAGGGGTCATCGAGCTGCAAAGATATAGGGTGTCTTTGGTACGGTTTTCCAATTTTCTCATGTTTGGTTCGCTTTAATGTTTAGAAATTGGAACGGTTATCGGGGTATTGTCCTAGTTTGGGTGTAGGGGTTGGGTACTAGATCAATTATTGGGGTTGATTCGGATCATAAATTAGAGTATATTTTAGTCTCAAGCCAAAAAATAAAAAATATTTTTCATTCATCAACCAAACATTAAAAAATATTTTCCAGAAAATATTTTCTACTCACCAACCAAAAATGAGAAACTAAGTTAGAAATCCACTTATTATTCAAGAAAACATTTTCTAGGAAAACATTTTCTAGGAAAACATTTTCCTTCATACCAAACACACCCATAGTATGTAACATTACACATTTGCACAACTCTAAGCATTGGATAACATAATTGCATTCACAACTTAAAGATATGCAAGCTCTATTAGTGCGTGATTGGGTGCTGAAGTATTCTATGTAATGAATCTTGAAGAATTTGATAATCACAAGGATGAATAAGAAGGAAAAAAATGAATTCTTAGACTCGTAAGAGAGAATAGAGTAAGGTATTGAGTTGTTTAGTATTGCACATAGATGACACCGAAAGGAGATTCTATGAACTGATGCTATGAGATCGAAAGAAGATTAGTGTCATTAATGATGACCCAGCCTATCCATGAATGTTCATCACTATAGAGCAACACAATTACCCCTATGTGATATCGATTCCCAATCCCCGCACCCCTAGATTACTTGTTAGTACTTATTTGATTTTCTGAAATTCTAGTTTAATGGTGACTATTGATAACCAAACCTTTTTTGTAAATTTGGTGGAATCATCCACCAACTTGTTCTTATTACTACAAATATGACTATACATTCTAAGTTTTTGATAGAACTGTGGAATTCAACCCCAACTCTTTGTTGGGTATTTTTATTGAGACGACCGCTTACTCTTTTGATAAGTTTTGAAGAGTAGTTTAAGCGATATTAGAGATTGATGGGAAAATGGAAATAAACAGTCCTAAATTGCCCTTCTCGGTTCCAAGAACGAAGTTGCAAAAAATAAGAGGTTTTTGGGACATTGTTGCATAAAACTCCGACTAACCCCGCTATACCAGCATCGCCATAGCGGCCCACCCGCTATAGCGAAGCAACACCCGGTGTAGTGTCTTGTACGGAGACAAAGACTCGTAAATCCTTCTTCAAGCCCCTATTTGGAAACACACATTCGAATCTTGACATTCTAAGCTAACCTCTTCACGTCAAGTTCGATACCAATAGTTTTACTCACCCCAATTTGGTTCTGAAAGGCCCTATTGATTCCTTAATGTCCCTATGGATTCCTTAATGTCTTAGCTACTAGGAAACACAATCCAAGCTTAGATCTACCACCCCGCCTATTCCCGAATTGCCCTATACCTTGCCTCACTCAGATTCCGTCCTAGCCTAGAATTTTTAAGTCACTATGGAAAAGGTTTTATAGCCCAATTCTTTCACCATTGGCCTCCCCATAACGACTGAAATGGGTTGTTACAAAAAATGTTTTCCCTCGCGCATAGATGTTTGATGAATAGATTGCCCTGAACAAAATACTTTATCAGATGGTGTTGTTGTCTTCCCACACTACTGTGGTGTATCTGGTTAGTATTTTCTGAGCGATCATAAATTTAGTTAAAATTACACTACTTATTTGTATTTCGTCATGCTAATTACCTATCTTCTTTTGAATGACACCAAAAGGGGAAAGTTGGTTACATTGTACATGAGTGGTGCATGACGATATGTGGCATGAATGAAATAATTTTGCATTGTTTGTCATCAGCAAGACGAGAGAAATTGTTGAAAAATGGGATAGTATGTATGTAGTTTTGATGATTGACAAAGTGAACCTTATTTACTACTCTCTCCATTTCACAAAGAATGACCTGGTTTGACTTGGTACGGAGTTTAAGAAAATAAAGAAGACTTTTGAATCTTGTGGTCCTAAATTAAAGTTATGTCAAATGTACAAAATTGCCCTTTAATGTTGTGGCCTTAAACATGCCACGTGGAAAGCTGAAATTAAAATATTACCAAAAAAAGAAAAAGGTCATTCTTTTTTAAACAGACTAAAAAGGAAAGGAGGTCATTCTTTTTTAAACGGAGGGAGTATTTTTTTGTCTTATGCATACTTACCACTAGGTCCCCAAGACGCGAATGCAAATAGCTTGTACAAATATGGAAGATTGCAGCAAGGGAACAAATAAATTGTAGAAATAGAAGTGCGTAAAAGAAAAGAAATAAATAGCTCAAATAAAGGATCAAAAAAAGGAAAGGAATAAACAAATAAAGAGCAAAAGTAAAGTCCAAAGAGGATTCAAAGTTTCCTGATAGGATGAAACTTTTTTTAAAGATGAAAATCCGAAATTTCCTTATCTTCAATGTGTGTGTCTCGAGAGAAATAGTCATTGGAGCAAATTTGCAGGACTTCGTCACAATAATATTGAAACCTGTTTCACGAGTTGTGTTTGAGTCTATACTATTAAGTACTGAAGTTGGATTAGCTGAAGACGAGAGTTATTGGTCTTTGTTGAGCTCACCAGTTGGAGTAACTTGATGAGTTATTCTTGTGATGTTTGGGTTGTTAAAGGCTATGGCTATTCTTTATTGAGTTGTTCTACGGTTATTATTGAGTTGTATTGAAGTTAGTAGTTGTGTGAGTGAGGTTTGTAAGAAGAAGCCAGTTTTACTTCTTTGAGAATAGTTAGAACATTTCAAGTTAACTGTTTAATTGAGGTACTAGAGTTAGTCCTTAAATTGTTGAGTTATAATCTAAAATAGTTCTTTCAATGTCTGTAAAAAATGAGGCAACACAACATGTGTTGAATCATTTTGAAGAATTGTTGGCAATCAGAAGACAATCAAGAACGATCAGACACTACGACTGGTGGAATAAAGTCTTTAGCAGCATTTATATATAAAGTGTTAGTTATAAATATCCATATTTATTATTGATACTAAACATAATATAGTGACAACTATTTTATTACCGCTAAATCTTTTATAATTGTAGTGAAAGTTCAACAAAAGATTAAACAAGTTAATCTCAAAGCCATTCACTGCCTAAGAGAGGCAAATAAAGTAGTGGGTCATTTGGCAAAGCTAGAAATGAATAATCAGAATAGCTCTTTTTTAATTTTCTACAACATCTTTTGAAGTACACATAATAGAAAAATAAGGGACGCCACCATACCACAACAATTGAAAGAAAGTGATGAAGGAAAATTATGTTTGATTACATTTTTTAATCTTTTGATGTACCTTAGTTCCTTTATAAATTAGTGTAAGAGCAGGGTCTCCCTTATTTATGTTGGATAAGACAAAATGTAAATAGGAAGAGTCGTCGTCCTATGTTAGTTGTTAGGTTTGCATATATCCTACACACCCGATAAGATAAGCCTATACACTTTAGCGATGGGGAGGCAAAGTCATAGTCCTCTTATGTGTATTTTTTATTTTGAATGATAATATTTAAGGTAGGAGTCAATGACAAAGCCCTGTAATGACATGCTAGTATGAAGTGTAGGATTGACTTTAATTAAAAAAGAAACTTATAAGTTTTCCTATGTTAAAATTGTTGAATCCCTTTTACCAATGAAATTTTATGATATAACATTCTAAAGGTTTATAGTTTGAAATGTACGTGTACTCTTCCATTTTCTGGAAACATTACTAATTTATAATAATAGATAGATGGTAATCTTTGGGTGAAATATTTAGAAGATATTTGAATTAAAAGAATAACATAACATATAGTTTTTTCAAAATAACTTTTCAACTATAGGTTGATAGTATGTTGCCCTACTACTGATAAATGTACAACTCTGATTAACATACAAGTCTAGTCATATAGTGTTCAATAAAATAGAAAGTAGAGAACACTATGATTGTAAAATAAATAGAACCGAAGCCGAATTTCATTTGAATCCTTTTTATTTAGAATATACGCTAAATCCGTAAGAAAAAACATTACAATATCAATAAGCAAATCTCTCAAAAGAGAAACACCAATTGATTACACAGTTCAAATGAGACAAGATGCAATATCATGCAATTATTGTAAAGTCAAACGTGTTTTAGGATGAGGTATAGATGTGTAAGGATAACCATGAGATTTCAATGGTAGTGGAGGTAGGTCGTAGTACTAAGATTTCCGACCAATGGGAACTGGGAATGTCGGAAATCGGAATGGAGGTAGTTGTCGAATTGGTGGAATTGTGAATGGAGGTACTTGTGGAAATGGTGGAACAAAAACTGGGAATGAAGGTAGTTGTGGCAATGGTGGAATAATTATTTGAAATGGAGGAGGTGGGGATTTAACTGGAGGTGGTGGAGATGGAGAAGGTGGTGGAGGTGGAGGTGGAGATGGCGTTGGAAAAGGCGGAGACTTAACTGGAGGTGGTGGAGATGGAGAAGGTGGTGGAGGTGGATATGGCGATGGAGGAGGGGGGGACTTAATGGGACGTGGTGGAGATGGCGATGGAGAAGGCGGGGACCTAACTGGTGGTGGTGGAGATGGAGAGGGTGGTGGAGGTGGAGATGGCGATGGAGGAGGCGGGGACCTAACCGGAGGTGGTGGAGATGGAGAAGGTGGTGGAGGTGGAGATGGCGATGGAGGAGGCGGGGACCTAACTGGAGGTGGTGGAGATGGAGAAGGTGGTGGAGGTGGAGATGGCGATGGAGGAGGAGGGGACCTAACTGGAGGTGGTGGAGATGGAGAAGGTGGTGGAGGTGGAGATGGCGATGGAGGAGGAGGGGACCTAACTGGAGGTGGTGGAGATGGCGATGGAGGAGGTGGGGACCTAACTGGAGGTGGTGGAGATGGCGATGGAGGAGGTGGGGAACTAACTGGAGGTGGTGGAGATGGAGAAGGTGGTGGAGGTGGAGGTGGAGATGGAGGAGGCGGGGACCTAACTGGACGTGGTGGAGATGGAGAAGGTGGTGGAGGTGGAGATGGCGATGGAGGAGGTGGGGACCTAACTGGAGGTGGTGGAGATGGCGATGGAGGAGACAGGGACCTAACTGGAGGTGGTGGAGATGGAGAAGGTGGTGGAGGTGGGGATGGCGATGGAGGAGGAGGGGACCTAACTGAAGGTGGTGGAGATAGAGAAGGTGGTGGAGGTGGAGATGGCGATGAAGGAGGCGGGGACCTAACTGGAGGTGGTGGATATGGAGATGGAGGAGGCGGGGACCTAATTGAAGGTGGTGGAGATGGCGATGGAGGAGGTGGGGACCTAACTGGAGGTGGTGGAGATGGAGAAGGTGGTGGAGGTGAAGGTGGAGATGGAGGAGGCGGGGACCTAATTGGAGGTGGTGGAGATGGCGATGGAGGAGGTGGGGACCTAACTGGAGGTGGTGGAGATGGAGAAGGTGGTGGAGGTGGAGATGGCGATGGAGGAGGTGGGGACCTAACTGGAGGTGGTGGAGATGGAGAAGCTGATGGAGGTGGAGATGGCGGTGGAGGAGGCGGGGACCTAACTGGAGGTGGTGGAGATGGAGAAGGTGGTGGAGGTGGAGATGGCGATGGAGGAGGCGGGGACCTTACTGGAGGTGCTGGAGATGGAGAAGGTGGTAGAGGTGGAGATAGCGATGGAGGAGGCGGAGACCTAATTGGAGGTGGTGGAGATGGAGAAAGTGATGGAGGTGGAGATGGAGATGGAGGAGGCGGGGACCTAACTGGAGGTGGTGGAGATGGAGAAGGTGGTGGAGGTGGAGATGGCGATGGAGTAAGCGGGGACCTAACTGGAGGTGGTGGAGATGGAGAAGGTGGTGGGGGTGGAGATGGCAATGGAGGAGGAGACTTCACTGGAGGTGGTTGTAGTGGAGACGGCAATGGAGGAGGTGGTGGATATGGAGATGGTGGTGGATGTGGAGATAGCGATGGAGGAGTACAATTAGGTGGTGGAGGTGGAGTTTGAATCCAGGGAAATGGTATTGGAAAAGGGAATAAAGATGGTGGGGGAGTAGATTTATTATTGCAAGGCGGTGGTGGAGGTAGGGATGGCGATGAAAGAGGTGGAGGGGATGGAGAAAGTGGTGGAGACTTAACTAGAGGTGGTGGTGGTGGAGGAGTTGGTGATGGAGGAAGTGGTGGAGATGGAGAAGATTGTGGAGGTGGAGATGGAAATACAGGAGGTGGTGGAGAAGGAGAAGGTGGTGGAGGTGGAGATGGCGATGGGGGAGGTGAGTAATTAACTGGAGGTGGTGGAGATGGAGATGGTCCAGTGGTAGGTGCAATCAATGGTGGTGATGGCAACGGAGATAGAGATGGAGATGGTCCATCGGTAGGTGCAATTAATGGTGGTGATGGCAACGGAGATGGAGATGGTCCATCAGTAGGTTCAATCAATGGTGGTAATGGCAATGGAGCTGGAGATGGTCCATCGGTAGGTGGAATCAATGGTGGTGATGGCAACAGAGATGGAGATGGTCCATCGATAGGTGAAATCAATGGTGGTGATGGCAATGGAGATAGAGATGGAGATGGTCCATCGGTAGGTGCAATCAATGGTGGAGATGGAGATGGTCCATCGATAGGTGCAATCAATGGTGGAGATGGAGATGGAGATGGTCCATCAGTAGGTGTAATCAATGGTGGTGATGGAAACAGAGATGGAGATGGAGATGGTCCATCGATAGGTTTAATCAATGGTGGTGATGGCAATGGAGTTGGAGATAGTCCATCGATAGGTGAAATCAATGGTGGTGATGGCAACGGAGATGGAGATGGAGATGGTCCATCGGTAGGTGCAATCAATGGTGGAGATGGAGATGGTCCATCGGTAGGTGCAATCAATGGTGGTGATGGAAACAGAGATGGAGATGGAGATGGTCCATCGATAGGTGCAATCAATGGTGGTGATGGCAACATAGATGGAGATGGAGATGGTTCATCGACAGGTGTAGTCAATGGGGGTGATGGCAATGGATATGGAGATGGAGATAGAGATGGAAGTGGTGGTGGAGGAGGGGGAGAATGGATTGGTGTGGGTGGTGGATTATGGTAATAAGGTGGCGGTGGAGATGGAGAAGGTGGTGGTGGAGGATTATGGTAATAAGGTGGCGGTGGAGATGGAGAAGGCGGTGGTGGAGATTCGTAATGATATGTTGGAGAAGGAGAAAGGATTGGTGGTGGTGGTGGTGGATGATGGTAATAATTTGGTGGGGGAGGTGGAGAAGGCGGTGGTGGAGATTTGTAATAATGTGGAGGAGGCGGTGATCGTGATGGAGGTGGAGGTGATTTATAATAGTGATGATGTCGTGGAGGCGGTGGTGGAGGTGATTTATAATAGTGATGACGTCGCGGAGGTGGTGGTGGAGGTGATTTATAATAGTGATGACGTCGTGGAGGAGGTGGTGGAGACGATTTATAATTGTAACGACGTCGTGGAGGAGGCGGTGGAGGCGATTTATAGTAGTAACGACGTCGTGGAGGAGGAGGCGGGGGGGATTTATAATAGTAACGACGTCGTGGAGGAGGTGGTGGAGGCGATTGTGGCCTATAACGGTATGACAAAGATGATGAATCATCAATGTGGGGCTTATAATCAGCTGCTACACTAATGACTATCAAGCAAAAGGCAAAAGCATAAACAAGAAGGGGCCATTGCAACTTTGATGGTGTTCCCATATTGGAACTAAATTAGTTTGTTGTTCTTGCAACATTGGTGGAAGAATTAGCTCTTTATATAGCAAGAGACCAAACAATTGATAAAGACAAGTTTATTTTTTTTTTGTAAAGAAAAAAAAAACTGGCTCAAAACATTTAGAAAAACAAGTACAAACTGGCCAAATGATCTTTGAAAAAAACAAACTAAGCATATAGAATCTCATCTTAATTATTATGAAATAGTTTCCTACTAAACTATGGGTTTAGTTCATGGTAGACCATGAATTAGTCAAGATCAAGATCATGTATCATTGTTTTGTATTTGCATTTTACATATGAATTTGTTTTTTTCAAAATTTAAGTTATAGCTCCAAATTCTTGAAAATCTTGACTTTAGGTTATCTTTTGTAAATTGGATTTCTTCGTTACATGAGAATTTTTTCGTCAAGAGAAAAAGTAGAGGAAACCAACCAAACAAATGATTGCAACTAACTCGTTGCTATTTTTATTTTATTTAGTGTATGCCATCTTGAATTTGTTTTTTTCCGTCCGATGTTCAATATGTGTCCAAAACTCGAACTCGAGATCTTTGATTAAGGGAGGAGCAACCCTATCCATTGCACCACATTTTGAATCTGTTCTTGTCTATACACTATTATTCTAAAATCTATCCAAAACACGATGTTTGTTTAAACTTTATTTTTCAATTTAAAAATGACATTAGAAATAAGGAAAAACTACCTAATTACACAAATATGGTAACCATGCATAAGTATGAATCCACTGTATAATTTGAAAAAAAATACGTATTGTCTCTCACTAATTTTATAATTTGGTACTAGATTGATACACCATTCTTTCATATTTTAAGTCAAATACATGTATCAAAGACACTAGATACATTTTGAAATACAAATACACAGGGAGAGAGCCGAGCGAGAGAATCAACATATATCTTTTGATACTAGATACATTCTAAAATACAAATATATAGGGATAAAGGTGCGTGAGAGAGTAAGTGTGTATCCTAGATACATGTGAATCACGATTAGTTATGGTGTATTTAGAACAAATTACACCTAATTTAACCTATATACATCCGAAATACATGTATCTGAGTTTACCATTTATATGTATCTTACAAAATAAATATGATGCAGAAGGTAATTTTGAAAACTAAAAATGGCACATAATTAGGCCCTAATCTTGTGAATTTTGTATTTTTTTCTCTAGAAATATTTTTTACTTTTTAGGTGTTTCATTGATTCAGGGTGTGTACCGTTTAAGGGAAAATAATTTCTATTCTTTTTTTTTAATATTTTCATGTTTGGTTGATTAAATATTTTGAAAAACTTATTCTCTAAGATATTATATTTTTAAAATAAGGAAAATAATTTCTCTAATAAAAGTAGGGAAAACAAGTTCCACTAGTGTTGTTCCACGCTGCTTGTGCCCCTCCTCGCTCTCTTAACACACCGTATTTTCATTCCAAATCCACTATTCCCTAACCCACCCATCCCACCCCACCCCACCCACCCCCACCCCTTGTATTATTTATTTAGATTATACACAGATTCTTTAATGATAATTTGATTTTAATTACATATTCAATACAAGTAAATAAATTTTAAAAAATTACTTATTTAAGGAATTTCAATTCCTACATAATTAGTTATGGAGGAATTTATGAATATGAGTATTGTTTATTTGAAAAAAACGATACAATTGAATTTATTCTGAGGTTAAGAACATATGGATTAATTTCAATTACAAATTAGAGATTTATTAGATTAGAGATTCCGGTGTGAGTATTATTCTTTGTGGATCTGCCATAGAAGAGAAACTAATGAGAAAAAAAAACTTAGAATGTTAATATAATGTCTTGTATATCAAAAATCCAACTTTTATAAATGAATAACTTCATTATTGCGACAAATAGAATACTTCAACCAACAAAAATGTTTTGTGTTGTCTAGCACACACAAGTGTATGTGATCGCAAGTAATAAGTGAATACTTGTACAATTTAATTTATCAATTTCATAACGACTTAATTACTGAAAAGTTATCAATTTCATTATTTTACTTATTAGAATTAGTGTTGTTCAGTTTTAGAGAGTTTATTTTGATGATTTATTCTATTTATGAATTTGACAAAAAAAAAATAATATTAAAGAAGATTGAGTAGCAAAAGTTGTTCACACAGAGATTAAGACATACAGTTGCGTCGACCGTTTGCGTAATTCTATCCCATCTAGTTATAGTTGTTAAGCATATGTAAGATATCTAATGATTGTTGAATCACGGGGTTGATAATATGTTCATGATCTCTCTAGCCTCTAACATTTTGTCCAAATTGACCTGATCACACCTACATAATTGAGCAGGGATATGGTAATCAATCCAAATGCATTTATATATCTTCATGTATCTGATCCAAGTGGGCAAACTAGATACATTGTCATTTTAGTCGCTAATCCATCCGAAGATGAACCCAACTCCCCTTAATCGTTCTATTCCTAACTTTCTTCTCTTGAGTTTCGCTAGCAATTGTCCATTTATTTTATGGATAGTGAAGCCACAAAATAATTGAGTATAAGATTAAAAAAACAACTTATTTTGAGACAAAAATTTTTTTCATAAAATAATAATTATTTTGAAATGAAGAAAATATCAACTTTTCTGAATTAACTTTTAAGTAGTGTTGATAATTTTTTATTTTTGGTTTGAGACTAAAAAAATACTTTTTAGAAAAATAATTTCTGATCCAAAAATCAACCCCGATAATTGATCCAAGACCCGACCCTGACACCCAGACTGAATTTTTTAAAATTTGAAATATTTTTCAAAATAATTTTTTTTTAAAAAAATTGATGGGGTGGCTTGGGTTCGGGGGGGGGGGGGGGGAGGGGGACGTAGAGGTGAGGTTGGCGAAAAAATGATTTTTTTTAAAATTTAAAATACTTTACAAAAACAATTTTTTTCTAAAATTTTTTTTTGACCGGACTGGCCTGGGTGGGGTGGGGGGGGGGGTAAGGGCAGTTTTTTTTTTAATGATGTCTTAATACATTGGATATCCAATAATAAGGGATACTATGCTTTTTGCCAATAAAAATGGTAATTGAAGTCATAACTCTGTTAATGGACATGAAAATACGTAAATATTGTAATTATTGTAACTAGGAGGGGCAAACATGTAAATGGAGACTGATATGAAAAGTCGAAATCGAATTAAATTAAAATGAATAAAATATTTAATTTGGTCTTAATGAACACATAAAAAGTTGATTAATTGATAAGTATTCATGTTATTTATGATTTCAGAAATAATTAGATAAAAACACAAAATAAAAATCAAAATAAGTTGAAATCAGTGTTTTAAAAGGCGGGGGCGTGAGGTGGGGAGTTTTACTTAGCATAGGGCGAGTCGTAAGCCTCGAGGGCGTAAGCCCTATGGATCTTTGAATTTTTAATTTACAATATATAGTATAATAATATAATAACACAAAATTATAAAAATGCATCAATAGTTTAAAATAATTACAAACATGATCAAGGAATCTCATAGAAAATAAAACTTCTAACATTATTATACAAGTATAAATAATCTAATATCTTAACTTTCTAATAATAAAAGAATCATTATTTCTAAATATATATATATATATATATATATATTATCATACTATACAACCAACCCCCTACAAGAAAATAATCAAAAAAAGCTTATTATTATTATAATAAAAACATCACTCCACCATGAATAAAAATAAAATTACATTTAAATAGCTAAATAAAATATGGAAATTTTGATGCATATGACAAAAACATAAAAATCAATGATAAGTGAAAAAGTAAAGTTTTGCTATGTATTTTTAAAAGAAATGCCCTCACAGTATTACCAAATAGTAAATATGTAATACTACAACTTGTTATTTGAGTTACTCTCAAGATTCTTATTTCTATAGATTAAAAATTATTAAGTATCATTCATTTATTCAAGAATTATGAGAGTCAACAATGTTAACTAAAGAATTTAATTAACACATAATTTGTGTAAGATCTATTAGGTAAGCCCTGAACGTTGGGCATGCTTAGGGCATACAATCGGACGCCTAAGACGTAAGTCTTACAGAACTAAGTCTCACACTTGAGTTTGAAGGCGTTTTACTAGAGCCCCGCCTCAAGACGAATCCTGAGACGAGTCTCAACAAAGCCTTTCAAAACACTAGTTTAAACTCTCAGAATTCAAAAAGCAAGGAATTATTAAAAAAAAAAATAACAAGCAAAAGACAAATGAGTGTTGACAATATGGATATTTATATTTTCCGTCTAATTATCCATATTTAGTAGATAACATGGACGATATTTATATTTAATCCATTTTAAATAATTAGTTATCCAACCCATATTTTTAATATTAATAAGTCGAACGAAATGATTACATGTTTTTAAAACCATTTTATGAGCCTTAATTGGAACCATAGAAATCCAAAACTATGGTATTATCAATTACAAAGAGTTTACATCTTTCTACGAACAGAATTCTAAATTTAGATTTGAAAATTCTCAATATATATATATATAACAAGATATAGATTTATATAAAACGCAGTATAATTTCTTGCATATTGGCATAGTTCAGATTACTTTTAAATCATTAACTCTTAATGGGTTATCTGAGACATTTTTAGCTGCTCTTCGTGATGCTAGAAATTTGAATTTTCGACAATCTTTGATGGGTTCGATTGAATCCACTATGGCATATGATCCAATATATTTTAACACTCAGCCTAATTTGCAGTTATCTTTAACTGATGTTAATATTCTTGATGCTTTAACTTTAAAGAGCATGCTTATAGAACAATTTTTAATGTCCCATTTGGACACAGTAATATTATATTATATTATATTATATTGATGGTACATTTAAGTCTTTTCTCATTATATTATAAATCTTTAACCAATTAAATAAAAAAAATTAGATCTTTTATGACCTTATATTTTTTCATTATTAACCGTAATGTGATTAAACATTTCAATATTTGGGTATTTTTTTCGACGTGTTTCAAACATTTTTTTTACTATTATATTGAATAAAATTTTATGTAATGTTGTTAATTGAATATATAAAGAAAATTCCAACTTTGTTTTAAATAAGTGGCAATCATCCAATACTGCATTGAAAAGTAATGAGGCTATATTTATAAATAGTGTTCATCAATCTAGTCGTAACTTCACGATAAAAGGCTATAAGTGTTTGCTCTAGCTTATGCTCTTTCTAACTTTTTTAATATTAAATATGTTAACAAATGCATTCCTTTTTTTATACACAAAATCATTCAATTAATTTATTTCATACTTTTATTTATAACAACTAAATGAAATTTAAATATCAAATTCTAGTAAACATATATAATATCATCTCATTATAACAATCATAAGTTCTCTCGACAATAATATAATTAATTAAACCAACATGACTAAATTTAATATAATTTTTTATATAATCTTGATCACTACTCACCATAATATAATTTTTTAACAACGTAGTTGTATACTTCGAATTTCCTTCTAAAGTATAATCGATAATAAATCAAATTATTCTCGTAAAAATATTTAGAGTGAGGATCACGATTGCCATGTGCTTAAAGGCCAAGATCGTTTTTTACATTTTCAAAATTCATTTTATATTTACTAATTATTTATTATTCATTATCAAAAAAACATGTTAATTTATTAAAATAAAAAGAATTTAGGGAAGATAGAATGGGTATCACATGGGTATTTATAGTACGATAGCAAAAAAATTAGTTCCATAATTTATATATATTTTTTTAATAATATTATATTGTTATCATATTAAATTAATTAATTCAACATGATTAAATTTAATAAAGTGCAGTACGATAAGTTGGTAACCGTAGACTTGCATTAAATTATATATTTGTACTAGCACTATTTTACTATTTTAATTTATAAACATTTGTTTGTTCTAATCCAACTTATAATTACACTATAAGTCTTTATATTCTCTAACCAATTAAATTTAAAACTTTAGATCTTTTATGAACTTATATTTTATCATTATTATTCGTAATGTGATTAAACATTTCAATATTTGGATATTTTTTCGACGTGTTTCAAACATTTTTTTTACTATTATATTTGATAAACATTTATTTAATGTTAATTGAGTTATGAAAATAATATAAATCAAACTTCAGCCTTTTAATTTGTTTTAAGCACGTGGCAATCATCCAATACTCCATTGAAAAGTAATTAGACTAATTGTACTGGAGTTAATCCTCATTATTAGTATATCTTTTATGGATCCCTTCTATTGATTAGGTTCTAATAAGGGGAAATGATGAAATTAACAGGCAAAGAGTTAGGTTTTTGTTTACTTTTACTTATTATAGTTTGAGATTAGCATAACTCTAGCTAATAATAGTTCAGGGAACTATTATTAGAAGCTCTATATATGTGTATTAATCATTTTTCATAAGCATAATTAGACATATTTTATTGCCTTATATATATATATATGGGGAAAATTTCTTAGGGATCGTTTAGTAGAGTATATTAGCAAAAATAATGCCTTGTTTGGTGCATTTTTTCATGCTAAGTATACCTAATTCTTGCATTAGTAATACATGCATTAACATATGATTAAACACTCAATTACCCCTCAAAAACACTTTGACATCTTTTCCATCATAATTATGGAGGATATCTATGTAAATAAATATCTATCTATATATAATAGGAGAAGTAAAAAGTGGCATATGTTAGCACCACAAAAATTCAACAATTTGAAAAATAAAAAATAATTTAAAATTCTTTTAAATTAACCAAAAATAAATAAAAAAGAGTAAACAACAAATTAATTTATCATGTTTCTTTTGAATATAATAATCTATCTATATATATGTAATAGAAAAAGTAAAAGGCGACACATGTCAGCACCACTAAAATGCAACAATTTTAAATTAACCCAAAATAAATAAATAAAAGTAACCAACTAAATAATCTCATGTTTCTTTTAATATAATAATATAATAATAATTTGGATAACAATGAATTTGAATTGAATTCATTGTTAGTTTCCACGAAAATTGTTTTAAATTTGAATTGTTTAATTTTTTAATATAAATTATCTGTAATTATATTAAATAATAATAAATAAATAATTTAAAAAAGAGGTGATAACGCCTATGTGTCAGCCCCACAATTAATCTCTATTTTTTAACTTTTAAAATATCAATTAATTAATTATTAATTATTATTTATCTGTATTATCTATCTATATATAATAGGAGAAGTGAAAGTGACACATGTTAGCACCACTAAAATTCAACAATTTTAAAAATAAAAAATAATTTAAAATTCTTTTAAATTAACCAAAAATAAATAAAAAATAGTAAACAACTATTGACACCCAATTTTGACCTTCATTTCTTCTAATTCATTGTTTTCGAGCTTCTAATTTAATATCGTATCAAATTATCCTTTTTCACAATTATTTTTACTACTACAACTATTTATCTACTACAATTATATGTTTTATCATCGATATTACTATTATCACTTTTTACACCTTCTTTTCTTAAAAAACTATTTGTTGTCGCTTTATTTCAAGTTTCGTACTTATTAAACTAATTATAAATCTTTATTTTATATTTGTATATTTTATATTAGCGTAAATTTGTAATATTGATATTTTTATTATGTAAATTATTAGTTGTCATCTTTTCATATATATATATATATATATATATATATATATATATATATTAGTTATTAAGTTAGAAGCCTAAAATAATTTAAAGGAAGAGAGGAAGACAAAATATCGGCCCAAAATCCCCAAATTAGACCAAAACGTTTCAGCCCATTATTTTATATCAAAAGCAGCCCAAATTACATTTACCCCACCGATTAAAATAAATGCACCATTCATTCTCAACATTTCACTTCCTCTTCAAACCTTACTTCCCTAATATATTCGCTTAAAATCTCGAAAAATACTACCTAAATACACTCATGTATCACCATAAAAAAATTATCAAAAAAACACACATGATTTTTTATGGTGATACATGTGTGTATTTAGGTAGTGTTTTTCGAGATTGTAAGCGAATATATTGGGGAAGAAGGTTGGAAGATGAAGTGAAATATTGAGAATGAATGGTGTATTTGTTTTAATCAGTTGGGTAAATGTAATTTGAAACGGGTGAAATTAATTAACTTGGGTCAGGTATAATTAATAATGGGTGAGTTTGTAAATTAATTTAAGCAATTAAATTGTATCCAACATATGATCGCTATGTATTTAAAAAAATTATTTAAATGATAATCTGTTATAAAAGTGGTCAATATTGGACCCAAAGATGAATGACAGGGGTATTTGAGAGCCAATAGGTGTATGTCAGGGGCACTTTGGGAGCCAATAGGTGGATGAAAGATAGTTTTGTACCATTTCCAATAGCTCAAGGGTATTTTAGGCCCTTTTCCGTATATATAATTGTAATCCACTATATCCTATATCCACAAAATATAATTCTTTAAAAGTCTTTGTTATTTTGTTATACAAATGTATGTGTATGAATGCTATTTCAAATTTTATATATATAAGCATGTGTAAAATTTTTGAAGGGGTGTGATTTGATTCAAGCTCGTTCGCGCTCAAAATACATGAACTTAGTTATATTTAGTTATTTCAAAAGCTATCCATGGCAAAATGGGTATCTCGTTCGATGCTTGCATATATTGTGTTCAAGATTGTATCTTTATTTGGTTGTATATCTAATTTAGTCAATATTTTTGGTCTTACTAATCTCTTTTTACCTTCTCGTTACTTGCATGAAATCTGGAGTAAAATTGAAGTCCCAATTAAGAACTCTCGCAAAAATAGAGTCTCATGGACTCGACACCGACATACCCACATATGAAATTTTCACTATATCTTAGACTACCCGAATGACAACGAAAGCAAGCAAAACTCTTTACACTCTTTGAAAAGAAGAATTACAGTTGGGCGTCTCAATTTGTGACACGACACAAGGCCTCATTTCTACTATATAATAACAACATAACATGTGGAGAGCTTGAGTGATAAAGACTGAACTACCCTAAAACTAAATTAAATAGACAATAAGCAAACTAGTTGTTTCTAATATAGTAGAAATTATTATTATTATTTAGCATTAATTTGTTTTAACTTTCTTATGTGTTTTGGATATTGTGTTAATTTTTATTTTCATAATAGCTAATATGAGGTAGATAATTGGGTTTGAGAACTTTTATTTTAGTTCTACTTACTAATGGTTTTCTTAACTTATGTATAATATTAACTTTTATTTCTAAAAACTATTTTTTTTAAAAAGAGGAACCGACAACTATTTAACTTCAAGTATCATTTTTCAAAATATACTCATCTCCATGAGCGGCAAATTGATTTCGTTAAGCAAGACCTTTTATTTAATCTACTATAAATACAAAAGAGTTTTCAAATGTTAAAATGTTTTCCAACTTACTTAATTGACTTTTATAATTCTTTTAGCACTCAATTTCTTTCAAAACTAATTAATCTAAGTTTGGTCGATTAACTGTTTTTAACAGATCTTAAAGAATGTCTTACGCCTCCTTTCAGGATAAATTAGAATTATTACCTAAAATCGCATAAGGTTAAGCAGACTTTAATATAGAGTTAATTTAGCATAATTTTAGCAAAGTAGGTATCCTAATTCACCTTTAACATAATTAGGTGGCGACTCTTAAAACTAACATTAAGATTCACCAATATGTTGTAGACTGTTTAGACCTCGAGTTAAAATAGGTATAACACCAACCAAATAATTTCATGTTTCTTTTGAATACAATATAATATAATAATAATTTGGATAACAATGAATTTGAACTGAATTCATTGTTGGTTTCCACGAAAATCGTTTTAAGTGTGAATTGTTTTAATTTTTTAATTATTAATTATCTGTAATTATATTAAATAGTAGTAAATAATATTTTTTAAAAAGAGGTGATAGCGCTTACGTGCCAGCATCACAATTAATCTCTATTTTTTAACTTTTAAAATATCAATTAATTAATTATTTATTATTAATTATTATTATCTATAATTATATTAAATAATAAATTACAATTTAAAAAACAAGATAGAAATTTAAAGCGGTTTCAAAAATGAGCATGACAATTTTTTTAAAACTATAACATATCTATCTATATATAAAAGGAGAAGAAAAAATGACACATGTCAACACCACAAATTTTCAGTATTTTAAATAATTAATAATTAAATAAATAATAAATTTTGACACATGTCAATAATTAGAATTAGAACGACACATGTCAGCACCATAAAAAACAAGATTTATAAATAATTAAAATTATTAATTACATGTAATAGGATTAAATTATAAAATCAACTTTTTGTAATTATCTTAAATTCGAAATTAAAATATTAAATTTATATATTAAAAAATTACTTAAAATTAACGTGATATAATCATTTTATAATTTTCAAAATTTATATAAGATAATAACTAAAAAATTTAACTATCTAAATCTGAAAAACAAAAAATAAACATTGTAGAACATGAGTGTGATTATTAATTTTAAAATTTTTTAAAAAAATCAGAACAAATAATTGTTCCACGTTAGTCAATGGATAATTTTAAGGAACAATTCAATTAGTGGATAATTTTAAGGAATAATTTCAAATTTTAAATTATTATTATAAAAATAAAAATTACAAACTTAACTAATAATAATAATAATATTAATAATAACAATAATATTTTTTCAGAAATGTTCCAAATGACAGTCACACATAAAAAAAAATTCCCGAGAAAAATTAAAAAATATTAAAAATATACAAAAATTATATTTTTTTATTTTTTTAATTTGAATTGATCCTAATCCTTATCTGATTGATGATTTTTGAATTTCAAATTGATGACAACTTCTTATCAACGATTTATTAACTTCTCATAATGAATGACTTCTTACTGCATTACAATTATCCTATAAATAAAGTACCCCACTTCTGCTAAACCAACGCTACCCACTTCTTCTCCTTTTATTCTATTTTGTTCCCATTAATCAACAGGGAAAGAAGAACAAGAAATACGTTGGGATGCATACACTTACTTTGTTTTCGTTGTCTTCTTGAGGTTCTATGAATTTATTTTTCATATTGAAAAAATCTATGATAGTTCAAATTATGAGTTTTTTAATATAATATATTATCATGGTTATCTACATATATGATTAGTTTTCTCTTTAACTATCTTACATTCGATCTCTTATATATATATATATATATCAAAGTAAGACACATCCAAGGAGGGATCAATCCTCCATTAGTGAAGGAGATTTTTTATATATGTCAATATCCAATCAAAGAGTACAATTCTATATATGTCAATATCCATTCAAAGAATACAATAGTGGTACAATTATTGGTCTGATGAAACTAACGGTAATTTATGCTTCTTTGAAAGAATTCTTTTCACGAAAAACTTACTTTTTATATTACAAAGATTTTGAAATTATAAATGTTATGTTTCGGATGGTTATCAGGTGAATTCAAAATAGGGTGTTATTAGCAATGAAGAAGATAAAACAAGGATGTTGATGTCAGGGCCATAAATTCTATGTCAAAAAAGGAAAAAATTAAATATATACTAGGAGAAATATTTATATAAAATAATTTTGTAGGGAAATACTTGAATTAAAAACAGAAAAGGAACAAAAAAAATATTAACTAAGTAATAAACAAAATAAATTTAAAATCTGAAATTAAAAATTAAAAACAATTTAAATCTTAAAATCTGTTTAAAGGAGAAGAATACTTATGCACGATGGAGTTTTTTAAAACATAATTCATATTCAATTAACAAAGTTAATTTATAATCTGAAATTTAAAATATTTTAAATCTGAAGATCTTTTTAAATCTGAAAATATTTTCATTTTAAACAACAAAAAAAGAAGAACATAACTTTACCCTTTTTTTAAAAAAAAAAAATCTTCCCACGTTGTTAAAAAATAAGACGAATATCTTCTTCTTATCCTCTTATATATTTTTGTATTTATTGTTTTTAATTTTTTATCGACTTTAATAATTATATTATACCATCAGATTTTTGCTCGATGTTGAGATAAAGAAAAAAGAGGAGTAAATGGCACATGAAAGTGAAAAACATCCTTTAAGTTTATGTATCATGGTGAAAAATTTAGAGAATTAGAAAAATAAATGTAAGCTTTGATTCATTTGATATCTATCTCTGTATAAAAGGAGAAGAAAAAATGACACATGTCAATACCACAATTTTTTAGAATTTTAAATTTTAAATAATCAATAATAAATATTATTTAAATAAATATTGACACATTTCAATAATTACAATTATACCCTTTTATTTAATCCTACGGTAGTTACACAACATTTTAAATAAACAAAAAAATGTTATTAAATAATTTAATTCTATTTATATATAATAGGATAAACAAAAAGTGCCACATGTCAGACCACAAAATATGTAGATATATTAAATAATAAATAACAATTTAATAAACCAAACATTTAAAAAACATAAATTAAAAACAATTTTAAAATTTGTTTACGCTAAAAAAAAAATCATTGATTCTCTCTTTTAATTGTTTAAATAAATCGAATGTGTTTGTTCCTAATAAATTGCTCTTCCTAAAATTTTTAATGAATTTTTAAAAAATATAAAGTTGAAATTTAAAATATACCTAACATATAGATAATGGTGCTAAATTTTAGGAGCACATAACAATCCAATTCAAATTAAAAATTAACAACAGTAATTCTAACAAACTATTCTATATCACATTATTTATATTTGTCGAAGTTCTATTTTTTGAAATACCTAATTGGTAAAAATTAATAATAAAAATAATTATATTTTTAATAATGATAATAATAATAATACCAAAACCGTCAGAATTATTTAAAATTCTAAACTAATTATAATATTCGAATTATATATATAATAATTAACTAGATCTATTAAATTGTTTAAAAAATTTATAATTAAAAATTACATAAATTATACAAAAACATATTTACTATTTTAAAATTATTAATTGTGTCAAAACCACAATTTTGTTGTAAATATCAAATTTTAAAAGTTCAATTTACAAAAGTTTCATATTATTTAAAACACGCGTTAGAGTTTTAAACATAATAAAAAATATTTTGTTTTTTCTTTTTAAAAAAAATTACAGTTTAAAAAGATAAGTTAGAATTTAAAATTTATCATGACAGTTTAAGTGAACATGCATTATCTGTTTTTCAATATTTAAGGTCTTATCTCTAATACTTCCACATAATACTTAATTATTAAATCAAAAATATAAATAGCAGTTAGAATTTTTAATATAAAACACGAAAGAATCACACACAAAATAACATTCTTCGATAACCATAGCAAATCAAATTCTTACCCTCTTCAACAAAGAAACAATATAGTATTTCAGTATTTAACAAAGAAGAACAATTTAACCCGCCAACATTAGGGGTGTGTATCGATCGGTTCGGTTCGGTTTATCGGTTTTCGGTTTTTAAATATGCTAAACCGATAACCAAACCAATAAGATATTTGTTATCGGTTTTCGGTTTATCGGTTTTAGGTCTTTAACGGTTCGGTTTTCGGTTTAACCAATAAGAAAATGCTTTCAAAACAAATATATGACTTATCCAATAATTTGACGCGTACGCATACATCGAAATAATCATTCCAAACGGGACAACAAGGACCAACTTGTTGTATTTTGGTCATCACAACAAAGACTTGGTTAATTTTCGATCACCATAGTATATATGAAACGAGGTCCCTTTTATGCAATAAAGAGAATCAAATAAAACCAAATCATAGACAAAAGTCAAAACAGTAGCAAATGAGGCCATGCTTATGGTAACTAAATGAAGTTCTTACGTTATTTAAAAAAAAACACACACACACAATTTGAATTCCTGACGTTAATCAAATTGCAGATATTTACAATCATGCAAAAGCTAATATTAGTCAATTATAAACTAACTAAAGTAAATAAGTAATACTAAAAAGTAAAACCTAAAGGTTAAATAACTAAAAGTAGAGAGGAGAGTTAATTGTTAAGTAGTGTTAATAATTGCGTAGGATTTTATATTTTAGTCTAATATACTACTAATTATATTAATATTTTTTTAATATATTATATATATGTATAACTAAAAATTAAAATAGTAAATTATTATATTCTTAATGGGTTATCGGTTAACCCAATAACCCAATATTAAAAACCAATAACGAACCGATAACCCAATATTTTTTTTTTGTAAAACCATTAAATAACCGTTATCCCAATAACCCAATAACAATAAACCAATAACACTTTTTTCGGTTCGGTTTATCGGTCGGTTCGGTTTTTGCACACCCCTAGCCAACATACATTCAAGGACAATAAGAAATCAATTACAAAGACAAAGTTTAATCATATGTAAGATTATTTTTCAATTCATTAAGTTTCAATGTATATAAAGTTCTTTCTCTATTTTGCAATAATTGTTTATTTCTTTTGTACTGAGCAATCAAAATAACAATAACTTAATTTCTCAGTTTTGAATTCAACATGCATAAATCATATATCCATTAAACATTTCGGTAAATTTTATTAGTGTTTTTTGTCTAATAATAATAAGAAAATGACATTAGGGTCAAAACATGTTTTCAAATCTCTTGCTCTTGAACATTAGTTTGAAACAAATTGTACATTAACAACAAAATAAAGTTTGAAATCGTCAAATCTATTTTTTGACATGATTTCTTAAATTAATATTTGCGTAATTTAAAATCTATCACTTAAAATAAGTAAATAAATTATCTCTTTTTTCTTATATCTACTTAAATATATATATATATTTCTTGCTTTGTATAGTGATTTTTCCTAAATAATATATTCACATTTCGATTTTTTTTTTTTTGTTTTGTAAGAATTTTTTCTAACTATATCCTCTTTGTTTTGCCGTAATGTTGAATTGTAAAATTTATGTACTCTATATATTTTAATTTTATAAGTGTTTTAATTTTGTGTTGATATATTTTTTATAAACGAAATACTAAGTTGATATGTCATATTGTTCTCATTTTTTATTCTTTTTTATTTTTTTAAATTCATCGTATTTGTTTATTAAATAGATAAATCAATGCATGCGTGATTCATGAAATTAATATATATTGAAACGAAAGACTTAAAATTGACAAATCATCAATTTTTTCTGTACCTTTAACTTTTGAATTTAATTTAAAGATAATCACGTCATTTCTATAGATAAAGTAGGATGAGATAATACAAGAAAACCACTTATCTATAGTTATAGTTATGTATTGATTCAAATCTCAATCTATTAAAAAGTTTTTTCTAAAAGAGAATATTATTATTTCAAGAATTCATAACATATATATATATATATTGGAATATATAATAACATATATATAAAGGGTAAGGATAATTTTTTTATAAAGATAAGGTCAAAAAAGGAAAACTAATTTATAATTTTTTAAAACTAAAAATTATAAAAAAAAATAAAAATCTATGTAAAAGATAAGTATATATTTTGAATTTTAAACAAAAAATAAAAAAGAAGGAAGATAAAATCAGAAAGAAACAAAAAAAATATTAATAAACTAATTAAAAATTTGTGGCTAAAACTAACTAATTATGTTGACCGATATGTCTTTATGCTTATTAAATTAATATATTTGTTTATGCTTATTAGTTTTAAAGAAGTCCCTTTGTAAATTTTATATAAATGAATACGTTAATAAAAAACAGTTTTATAACTCTTCATTACTCATCCACTACTACATAGTCCTAAAATCAATAAAAAAAATCATGAATTATGAAAAAAATTCAAATACCAAATTTTAAAAAAATAATGAATTGAAAAAGTAGGAAAGAAAAAAGAAAATCAAAATGGTATTTTTAATAAATAAAAAATTAATAAGTCTAACTCTTATCAACAAAAAAGCAATAAATGCACAGGTTCTCAATTTCCCCAAATAAAGCGAAACAAAAAACTTATTAATTTTAGTTGCATAAAGTCAAACAATTAGGAACTTATTAACATAACAATATTATTTTAAAAAAATTATAATATTATATTTATAAAAAATAAATAGGTGTAGTGACGGTTAAATAATTTACCATTAGAGGAATCACTTCAAAATTTATTTAAATATTATCATTTAACTTTGAGTTATGGATGGATAGTAATAGTTCCAAAAATATAGGTAACTAATTTTTTTTTTAAATATTAACTATCTAAAACATAAAAAAAAAAATTAACTATCTAAAACATAAAATACAAAAATCAAAATGCTAATTACATCGGAATAGATCATGAAATTTATTTTTCTTTACAGTTTTTTTTATCATATTTTAAAGTTTCTTCTATAGTTATTTTATTTTTCTGTATTAATTATACTTTTTAGTATTTTATTAAAAAATTATATTTCCACAATTCTTTAGTCACAGTGATGGATAGCTATTTAGTATAATTTGAGTTTTTATTTACGCGAGGATTTATAAACTTTATAGTACATAAATTGCATAAACCTTTTGTTTATGCTTATTAGTTTTACTAAAAGAAGCCTCTTTCAAATTTTATATAAATGAATACGTTAATGAAAAGAAAACAAAAACTGTTTTATACCTCTCCCTGTTATCCATACATTGCTACACAGTCCTATAATCAATCAAAAAGTCCTATTATCAATAAAAAAAATTGTGTTAATAATATTTTTTTCAGTATTAATTTTAAATTAAAATAAAATTAAAAAATCATGAAATAAATAATTTTGAATATTTTAAAATGTTATGTCAAATTAAAATATGTTTTAAGATTTTTTTCGATACATACCTCACCGTTAACCATATTATCATAAGTATTTAAATACTTTGTTTTATCAGTTGATCTTTTAACTTAATCAAAAAATATAAATCATGAACTAAATATAAAAATTACTAAAAAAAAATGCATACACTTTTAGCTATTTATTAACAGTTGATATTTGTTTATGCATTAATAATATTCATTTATGTTTATTAATTTTAAAAGAAGTCCCTTTATAAATTTTATATAAATGAATACATTAATGAAATATTTACATAAAGATAATTACTTCAAAATGTAAATATAGTATATGTAGATAAAAACAATTAGGGAACTCTTATTATGAAAAGTGTAAAACAATTTATTTGTTTTCTATTTCTATTTATGCATACAAAAATTTGACAATATAACTTTTTTTTCCTTCTTCTTTGGATGTGGCTTTGTAGTTGTTGAGACAACGTCACTATAATCAACTTTATACTTAGAATTAGCACTCTTTTTAAGCATTAAAATCTCTTATTAATAATTATTGCAAACCATTAGTTTTTGTTGATTTTTTTTTTCATAATTTTTAATTATTTTAAGTTTATTTTTTTGCAGGATTGGTGTTTAATTCGCTGGATTTGAAATCTTTATATTTTATTTTTTATTTTAATATATTGTTAAAGTTATTATGCATACATATTTAATTTGAATCATTTATTTAATAATAAGTTAAATTTTAAAATTATCAATAAATTAATATTTACAATCACATTTATCAACTTGCCACGCAACGTGCGGGCATCGTATACTAGTATACCTAACAGGTGGTGATGCGAGTAGCAATAGATGTGAACAATGGTTGCTACTACCTGGAGAAATAAGTATATCTGCTATCTTGTGTTTCATTTGTCATTCTCTTTTCTCTCCTCTTTCTTTAATGATGCAATGCAGTTCTGTATGTTTCAGAAGGTTCAAGCAAGTGTAATTGTCCTTAAAAATTATATGCATCTGTTTAAGGTTTTATATGGAGATAGTAAGCATTGAGTTATGTGCTAGCTTAGAGAATTCGGAAGAATCAAGGGTGAAAATGAATTTCTAGAATTCAAAAAGTTCTTGTGCTAGTTATTACCTACCATACTATCAACGAACCAGTCGATTTTTCCTATGATTTTTTCTGTCTTGGCTGGAAATCTTGTCTTATGTCTGCACATGTTGGTCTGTTCTATATATGTAGTTATGCGTGTTCATTGAATGTAAGATACTTATATTCTTTTATTGTCTTAGGCTTATGGTTGGTAGTTTTAAGGTTGAAAAAGTATATTTTTATTTAGTTACAAGTGTGTTGATTAGTGAACTATATAAGTAAATTTCTATTTGGTTCTTATTTAATTCCAATTATGGCCTGCTAATGCTGATTACGTTGTACTTTTGTGTCAGTTTTGATTTTCCATATCATTACAATATGGATTCTTTTGACATAAGGCACTGAAATTGTTCTTGGAGGAATTGAAAATCTACCAAAGTTTGCACCTTTTTCCCACAATGTCCTGCTTCTTAACCTCACAATAAATAATATACTCAGTGCAATCTCATAAAGTGCAGTCGGGGAGGGTAAGATAAACCCATACTTCGTGTGTAGATGTTTGATAAATAGATAGCCCTAGACAAAAGACTTAGAGGGTGTTTGGATTGACTTAAAAGTTGGTCAAACCTACTTTCAAGTTAATTTTTGACTTCTGAAATATTTGGCAAATATAAAAAATAACTTAAAATAACTCAAAAATGACTTAAAATAAGTTAGAAAATGTTTGGCAAGGTTAAAATATCTTAAAATAAGTATGAAATGAATTAAAATAAGTTAAAAATCAAAAGTAGATCCCCCCACTTTTTATTTTTTGACTTAAAAATCATTTAAATTTAACTTTTTATTTTTGATTTAAAAACTACTTTTAAAGCCAATCCTTCCGATAGTGTTGTCTTCAGATGGTGTTGTTGACTGCCCGCACTACTCATCCCCTCCTCCTCCTACTTAGATTCTAGTCACTGGAGAGGTATCATCATTATATTATTTCTTGGCTTCTATTTGTGGTCTACTGGTTAGTGTTGTCAGAGCGATCAAGAAATTGCACTACTTACTTGTGTTTTATCATGCTAATTGTCTATCTTCATTTCAATGACGTTAGAAGGGGAAAATTGGGTTACATTATATATGAGTGGTGCATGACGATATGTGGCATGAATGACATAATTGTGCATTGTTTGTCATCATCAAAGGGGAGAAATTATTGTAAAATAGGACAATATGTATGAAGTTTTGATGATTGACAAAGTAAACATGATTTACTATTTTTTTGTCTTATGCATACTTACTAGGTGAATCAAGAACCAGGTCCTAAAGACGCGAATGCGGATAGCTTGTACAAATATGGAAATTGCAGCAAAAGAAGAAAATAAATCAATTGCAGAAATAAAAGAGCGAAAAAATAAAGAAATAAATAGCTCAAATAAAGAAAAAAAAGAGGAAAGAAATAAATAGCACAGGTAAAGTCCAAAGAGGAAAGAAATAAATAGCACATGTAAAGTCCAAAGAGGAGTCAAAGTTTTCTTATAAGATGAAACATTTTTTAAGGAAGAAGAAAATCTGAAATTTCCTAATAGGAAGCCAAGTCCTAAAAAAGTCCTAGTCCTTGATATACTAGATAGGGCATGACAAATGTTCAATATATATATGACATGAAGATCATTGAGAGCCGCACTTATTACATATCCTCAAAATTCAATAGTCTGAAAAAAATTAGGGAAATTTTTTGTTCATTTCACTTCAAGAATGTTGTACATGACCTAATATATTTGTACAATTCTCCTACGTTTACATTCTCTTAAAATAGAAAATTTTGTGTAACAAAATAAAAGGAAAACTTTGTGTAACAATAAAAGAAAATAATTTATTTTCCCCTAACAGCCTATAATAACTATCACATGTCATTCATGTGGAAAGAAGAGGAAGCTTGGAATCTGTAGTTCTATATACATCTTCTTGGATCTTTATGTCCTCCTTATCTCTTTCAACTCATGTGCAAGATTCATAGCCATCATAGTTATGACTTCTTCCATTCATGTTCTCAACACCCCCCCTCCCCCCTCCCCTCTAGATGGAGGGGAGAGAAATGACACCCATCTTGGACATGATTGAGAAATGTGAAGGAGCCCTAAGAGCCTTAGTAAACAGATCAGCTAACTGAGACATTGATGGGACAAAAGAGAGAGATTAAGCCGGAGAGGAACTGATGTCTCACGAAATGGCAGTCAAGCTCCACTACTTGGTCTTTCATGGAACGCTGGATTTCGTGCTATGTGTATGGCGACTTGACTATCGAAGTGGATGGGTACTGACAAAGATGGAGATACGGAGAGATCATGAAGAAGACAAGTCAACCAGGTGAGTTCTGCTATAACTTTTCTCATAGTCGTATACTCCGATTCAGTAGAGGATAATGAGACTTAGGCCGTCTGATGGTGATCCTCCAAAATGATTTTAAAAAACCACTCACTGATCTTATGCCTAGACGGCATCGCAAAATGCCAAGAGGAAAAAACAAGAAGGGGATTTAAAAAATAAGTCATGACGGGGATCCAAATGCATATATCTTAAAACTTTTAAGGCAACATCAAAATGACCTTGGCATGGTTGTTGCATATGTTGACTTAGAGCCCGTTTGGATTGACTTAAAAAAAATAACTTTTAAAAAGTAACTTTTCAAAGTGCTGGAACTTATTTTTAAAATAATTAGTTATGTGTTTGGATAAAAGTGTTGCAGTTGAAAAAAAAGTTGTTGATGTGTTTGGCAAATAATTGCTGGTAAACACTTTTTTTTTATCAAAATGTCTGAAATACCCTTTAAGTTGTTAACATGATGAAAAGTTGATTAATTTAAGGTTTTTATACTTTAAAAAAAATTAAAACAAAATTAATTTATATTTATCCATAAGTAATAATATTTTCTTATCATTCACATATTTCTTTACCACCACAAATTATTTATAAGAGGAATAATAATAATAATAATAATATAATAATAAAATAATAATAATAATAATGATAATAATAAAATAAGAATAATAATAAAAAATAATAATAAAATAATAATAATAATATTAATAAAATAATAATAATAATAATGATAATAATAAAATAATAATAATAATAATAAAATATCACATATTTCTTTACCACCACAAATTAATTATAAGAGGAATAATAATAATAATAATATAATAATAATAAAATAATAATAATAATAATAATAATGATAATAATAAAATAATAATAATAAAATAATAATAATAATGATAATAATAATAACAATGATAATAATAAAATATAATAATAAAATAAAATAATAATAATAATTAAAAAAAATAAAATAATAATAATAATAATAATAATTTAATATTGGCAATTTGGAAATTGTATAAAAGAATTAAGGGCAAAAAGGTAATATACTTGGTCAATATAAAAGGACTTTTAAGTTAAAAAAAAAAAAGCTCCCCTCCCCTAGCTTTTAGCTTTTGGCTTAAAATAAGTCATTTTTTACTTAAAATAAATCACTTTGATAATTGTCAAACACTCTAATAAGTCAAAAACTGACTTTTAAGCCAGTTTGACCAGCTTATAAGCCCATCCAAACAAGCTCTTAGAGTAAGAACAATAACTGACATATCCGGCCTGGTATGAGTGAGCTAATTAAATTTCCCCACCAGTCGCCTGTAAACAGTAGGATCCTTCAATAAAGGTCCTGATGAAATAGTCAACTTAGATAAAGGATCTAAAGGAGATGACACTCTAGGCATGGATGTACAATAAAATTCCTATAACAATTCCTAAGCAAATTTGCGTTGACTAATGAAACATCCATGTGATTCTCGCAAAATTTCCAAACCAATAAAATAATGAAGCTTTCCTAAATCCTTGATCCGGAATTTAGTGTTGAGAAATGCCTTAGTAGTTGCAAACTCGGTAGAATCATTACCAGTAATTAATATAGGCGCAATCGCCATTAGTATATCATCAACATATACAACAATTATAGAAATCAGTTTTTCTATTCTCTTAAAGAATAAAGACTGATCATTAAGAGAAGTCATGTAACCTTTAAAACTCAGTGCACCAGCAAGCTTGACATGTCATTGCCTAGAAGCTTGTTTAAGACCATATAAGAACTTTTTAAGTTTGCAAACATGGTGGGACTGGAGGAACCATTATTCATGAAGGGAACTTCATGTAAACTTCTTCTTGAAGTTCTCCATGAAGAAAATCATTATTGAAATTGGGAGATAGACCACTCATTTTTTTTACTGCAATGGCAATGAGACACATGATTGTCGTCATCTTGACAACAGGGAAAAAAGTCTCATTGTAATCTACTTCCTTCTATTGTATATCCCCTAATCACAAGACTTGCCTTGTATCTCTTGATAGACGTGTTGTTTCAGTTTGAAAACCTATTTGCAAGGCAAAGCCTTCCTACCTGGAGGCTAGAGTATTACCTCACATCTATGACTATCTTCCAAAATTGAAATCTCTATATACATTGCTTCCCTCCAATTATGTAACACCTTAGAATCTAGTAGGCTAAGCTAGGATCTAAGTGCTAAGTCTAGAACTAGAGATTTAAGCCATGACACCCTTCACAAAGGCCCACACAGACCGTGAAGGGCACCACAGTTAATTTTGAGGGTCGTGGAGCCTACGAAGTAGCTAGCCAAGGGAGGCTCAACTCTCACGAGCACTATGACGGCTCGTGGTGACACTTGTGGAGGCGAGGCAGTGAGCCCTCCAAGTCTGCCCAAAATGAGACCCTCCCCACGAGCCACTAGACGGTTCGTGAAGGCCACCACAGGTCGTGGTCAAGAGTTAGGTTGAGAAGGTTTAGGGGTGGTTTGCCAAGCCACTGTTCCAAAGCCATAGATGGCACCACGGCTCGTGGAGCCTCACGTAGTAATGGGGCAGTTCATTGAAAGTTAAGGGCTTTTGGATCTTTCACTACTAAAAAAACAGTGAATACCGACCTCCGGAGGTCGGTATTCCCTGAAATACCGATCTAAAATCGACATCCAGCTTAGGTCGGAAAAAGCTTGGTCGCTATTCAATACCGACCTTTGGAGGTCGGTATTTACTGACCTCTCGAGGTCAATTTTTATTTTATGTCGGAATATTTATTTTTTTAAATTCCGACCTCCGGAGGTCGGTATTTTTATTTTTGTAATGTTGAAATTCTGACCACCGGAGGTCGGTATTTTTATTTTTGTAATGTTGAAATTCTGACCTCCGGAGGTCGGTATTTTTATTTTTGTATTTTTGAAATTCTGACCTCCGGAGGTTGGTATTTTTATTTTTGTATTTTTGAAATTCGGACCTCCGGAGGTCGGTATTTTTATTTTTATAATGTTGAAATTCTGACCTCCGGAGGTCGGTATTTTTATTTTTGTATTTTTGAAATTCCGACCTCCGGAGGTCGGTATTTTTATTTTTGTATTTTTAAAATTCTGACCTCCGGAGGTCGGTATTTTTATTTTTTAGTTTTGGAATTCTGACCTCCGGAGGTCGGTATTTTTATTTTTTATTTTTGAAATTCTGACCTCCGGAGGTCGGTATTTTTATTTTTGTATTTTTTAAATTCTAACCTCTGGAGGTCGGTATTTTTGTTTTTTTATTTTTTAAATTCTGACCTCCGGAGGTCGATTTTCTGCTACAAAACTGGCAGCAAATTGCTGCAATTTTAGTTGCCCACCTGTATATTTATACCAAAACAACCCAAAGAATTCCAAATAAACTTCATCCAACCAAAATAACACAATATTTTCAACATATACATTAAACTATTTCAAAATAAACTTCATCCAACCAAAACAACACAATATTTTCAACATATACATTAAACTATTTCAAAATAAACTTCATCCAACTTCAAAATAAACTAAAATACGATCAAACAATTCCAAAAATATAGAAGTCTAAAATGTCAATTCAGCATCCACTACTTGATGAACACTTGATATTTCTAACTCAGCATCCACTACTTGATGAACACTTGATATTTCATTTTGATATGCAACATCCAATTCATTCTCAACTTCCACTCGCCCCATCGGTTTTGTTTTGATTACAACCCACAAATCAGACTTATCCCTACGCAACGGATAAGAAGCATAGTATACTTGCTTAGCATTTTGTGCAATAATAAAAGGATCATAAGCCTCATACTTTCTAGTGTGCTTGACTTCAATGATATTATGTTGCTTAAGCTCCCTCATACCTCTTGAAGTTGGATCAAACCACTTGCATTGGAAAAGTACTATTCTTTTGATTGGCCAACCCGAATACTCCAACTCTAGAATCTCCTGTAGGACACCAAAATAATCAACATTCTCATTTTGATTTCCATCATCACCTTTAACCGAAACACCACTATTATTAGTTTTCTTATTCTTTGAGTATTTCTCTGTGGCAAATTTAAAATCATTTACGATATATTGGGACATTGTGTGAACTATAATCGGTCCCCAAGAAATATCCTTGAAAAATTGATCAAATGTGGCGGCATTTTTTGAATTGTAGACCTATATATGGTGAGCAAATTAAAAGCAATGTTAGTAGAAAGAAGAGTACACTAATCTCTTACTATGTGTATTATATTACAACACCAACAGCTAAATAACATTTGAACTTATTTAAACAACTTAACAACATTCTAAGTCTAACTAGTTTTGACATATTTATTTTAACTTATTTAAACAACTTAACAACTTTTTAACTTTAACTAGTTTAGTTTTGACTTAATTCCAACAACTAAATCCACCAACTAAACGACATTATTTATTTTAACTTATTTAAACAACTTTAACTAGTTTAGTTTTGACTTAATTCCAACAACTAAACCACAATATTTATTTTAACTTATTTAAACAATTTAACAACTACTTAACTTTAACTAGTTTAGTTTTGACTTAATTCCAACACCTAAATCCACCAACTAAACAACATTATTTATTTGAACTTATTTAAACAACTTAACAACTTTAACTAGTTTAGTTTTGACTTAATTCCAACAACTAAATTCACTAACTAAACCACATTATTTATTTTAACTTATTTAAACAACTTAACAACTTTAACTAGTTTAGTTTTGACTTAATTTCAACAACTAAATCCACCAACTAAATCACAGTATTTATTTTAACTTGACCAAAAAACTTAACAACTTTTTAACTTTAACTAATTTAGTTTTGACTTAATTCCAACAACTAAATCCACCAATAAAACCACATTATTTATCTTAACTTGTTTAAACAACTTAACAACTTTCACTAGTTTTGACTTAATTCCAACCATTAAATTCACTAACTAAACCACATTATTTATTTTAACTTATTTAAACAACTTAACAATTTTTTAACTTTAACTAGTTTAGTTATGACTTAATTCCAACAACATTATTTATCTTAACTTATTTAAACAACTTAACAACTTTCACTAGTTTAGTTTTGACTTAATTCTAATAACTACATCCACCAACTAAACCACATTATTTATTTTAACTTATTTAAACAACTTAGCAACTTTTTAACTTTAACTACATTAGTTTTGACTTAATTCCAACAACTAAATCCACCAATTAAATCACATGTTTCAGAATATCTACATACATTACTTAAAAATCGATGTAAGAGGCTTACATTGAACTGTAACTTGTGAGATTGAACTATTTTCTATGTATCAAACTCTGCAATTCTAAGGATTCTTTACCATGACTCATGAGTACTTGTCATTAATTGAGCTAAGTGTCAACACTAGATGGACACAAATCGATCTTGCAAGAAAATCAATTTGTCATCAATAGGATTAACTAGTGTTGGTACTTATGCTTTACAAATATATTATTTCTAAATTTAAAGCTAAGTGTCCACACTAGATGGACACAAATCGATCTTGCAAGAAAATCAATTTTGTTATCAATATGATCAACTAGTGTTGGTACTTATGCTTAACAAATATATTATTTCTAAATTTAAAGCTAAGTGTCCACACTAGATGGACACAAATCGATCTTGCAAGAAAATCAATCTTGTCATCAATATGATCAACCAGTGTTGGTACTTATGCTTAACAAATATATTATTTCTAAATTTAAAGCTAAGTGTCAACACTAGATGGACACAAATCGATCTTGTAAGAAAATCAATGTTGTCATCAATAGTATCAACTAGTGTTGGTACTTATGCTTAACAAACAATCGATGGACACAAAAATATTATCACAAAATTAAAGCTAAGTATCAATACTAGATGGACACAAACACATTATTGAAAACAATTGTATTTGAACTTTAGAAATTTAGAAGCACCAACCTTAACTCCTACTTTGATGAAAGAAACAATATAGTCTTGTATCAAATTTTATAGATGTTGAGCTCCCTCAGTTGCCTAGCACGAAAAGTTCTAAAATTAGTTAAATATAAACTACAAATCCAAGAATATTAGTTAAACATATACACTTCTAAAAAATTGTCAAAAAACGACGGCCAAAAGCGACGGACTGCGTCGCTTTTTTGGTCAAAATCGACGGAAAAGAGACGCAGTCACTTCCGTCGCTTTTTAGCTTGACGCTTTTCAAAAAGCGACGGACTGCGTCGTTAAAAAGCGACGGACAACGTCGTTTTTCAAAAAGCGACGGACTGCGTCGCTTTTAGAGACGAACTGCGTCTCTTTTAGCGACGGACTGAGTCATTTTTCGACTATTTTTTTTTTTGATTTTTTTTAAAAAAGCGACGGAGTCTGTCGCTTTATTTTTATTTTTATTTTTTAAAAATTTCTAAAGGGCGACGCTGTCCGTCGCTTTTCTGGAAATTTATTTTTTGAAAATCCCAGAAAAGCGATAGATAAAAGGACACTGTCCGTCGCTTTTCTGGAAATTTTATTTTTAAAAACCCAAAAAAGCGACGGAAAAATCCACGATGTCCGTCGCTTTTATGAAATTTTTTTTAAAAAAACCTAAAAAAGCAACGAAAAAAACCACGCTGTCCGTCGCTTTTCTGGATTTTAAAAAAAATTAAAACCCAAAAAAGCGACGGACTAAACCACGCTGTCCGTCGCTTTTTCTGCAATATTTTTGACAGTAGCAGATCTCAGCTTCTGCTGCTCACCTGCAAATTCAATTCAATTCAATTCTATACTATTCAGCCTAATCAAACACACACAATTATAAACAGTCTAAACAAAACATAAAATAACAAACTTAAAATAACATTCAAAAGTATTTAAATCATAAATTAAAGACTTATAAAATTTTTTAAAATTCGTTTTAAAATTTCAAAAAGTTCATAAATGTCCATAGATCTAAACTAGGGAGTGAGATCTACATAATCATCCTCATCACTCTCGTCGTCGGTGTCATCGGGAGCCGAAGTAGTAGGTCGACGAGCGAGGTTCATCACTTGTTCTTTGATTTGCTAAACGGTCTCACTCATGCTTTGTTGTTCAGCTACTCTTTTTCGCTTCGACTCTGCTAGTGCCGCTGTAAGTTTAGTTATTTGATTCGACATAGCAGCAATCTGAGCACCGTCAAGTGCCTCAGTTTGACGTGACGATCCAATACCTTCTAAGCCTGACTGAAGGCGTCTAACATCGTTGCGAGAGCCTAGACCATAGCATCTACCCTTGTGTGTCCCCCCTACCACTTTTTCTTTCCAAATCTGAGTGGACAGTTCAGGTGTCAATTGAACCGAACTATTTAGATTCTCAGCAACGTACTTATGAAAGTCATTCTGCATATTAAGTATAAATATTGACATCAATATATATACATAGCATAAATATATTCACTATTGATATAAATTATTCATATTAAATAACTTACAAAAGTTCGTTCGGCCCTTTCCTCCACCCACACATCCGGATCTGACTCATTTTCTTTCTTCCTGACATGAGTCTTTTTGAAAACCTCTGGTTCAATGGGAGTGCGTCCCAATTCTTTTTCCTATAAATAAAAACTGAAATTTATAACGATATATATGTATCAACTAATTATTTATTTACAAGTTTGAATTAGAACTTACCATCTCTCGTGCAATTGTTCCAACCGTCTTTGCACCTCCGGTGTGCAACGAGCCACCTTTAAGACTGCCTCTAGCCATTTTGGCTTGATTTGATATTGCCTTAAACTTGTCTGTGTTCCAATACTGACCCAATTCAGCAAAAACATGAGGCAACATCCAACCGGGACGTTCACCACTATCCCGAACGCTCTTTAGCTAGCTAGACAGTCTGGTGGATGCCTTCCTCTCAAATGTGGTCCTAATGACCAAATTGTACCTCGACTCCCAAGTACACATAGTTTGAAAAAAAATTGAATAACGTTAATTAAATCGATAGTAAAAAAAGTAAAGTATACGAAGCTTAACTAAAAAATATATACCTTAAAGTTATTAAACATCGCCTGGCGTATACTGTTTGGAATCTCGCTCCAAGAGTGATAAGCTTGTGTATAGAGTTTTCTAACACACTCTTTTAAAGCCCGGGCAACATCCTTTGCAGGATGCCACCTGCAAAACACATAATAAATATGTTAGTTCATGAATAATATATTAAAGTATAAGAAATAAATAAAATAAAGTAACAAATAGATAACAAAACAAACTTACGATGATCCATCCGGCTCAATCATGACTCTACCAAGTCTGTCCTTCTGGCCAGGAGCTAGAGCAGACATCGTATCATGTGGTGTAGCACTAGGTGCAGCTGTAGACGAGGGTGATACATCAGGATGCACAAAACGCTGAGTCAGTGGAGGCGTACCGGCCATAGCATCTGACTGCTCGCTACTAGAATCTCCAAGCCTCATGGCAGATAACTGAGGAGATGTACCTGTGGGAGATGGAGTACCTGCCAATAAGGGTCGTGCTTGACGAATAGCCTGTAAAGGTAGGTCCTCGTAGCGTCGTGAAGGCAATGCCTGTGAAGTAGATGAAGCACCGACTGGTCGACAATAATTAGGATAATATTGCCGAGGATCCGCCGTACCAAACGGAACAGCAAATAAATGAGTATTATGGCTGATGCGCTCTGGCGCAGAAGAAATAGATCCTGCAATATCCTCAGGATCTATCGGTCTCCTAGACTTCTTCTTTTTAGCTTGTTTAGTCTGGCCAACTCCAAGATGCTCGCGATATCTATCACTGTCACCGCCTGATGACATCTGTATGCAAATTTACATGTATAATATATATACAAATCATAAATTAAATAAAATTAGTAAAATACACTTACATATGTACTAGCTAGCTTTCATTCTACACTATTCCTCCTCGCTTGTTTCAATTCCATCATTCTCCCATTCTTCCTCCTCAGTTGTTTCATTTTCATTGTCGTCCCATTCTTCGTCATCAAATGATTCATTTTCCTCATTCTCGGATATTTCTTCCTCAACATTTAATATCCCATCATCATATACTTCTTCTAATATGTGTTGATGATGTTGTAGTGTGGTTTCCAATTCAACATCAACTTGTTGTTGAACAATTGCAACATCATTTTGATACGCCATATCTAAGACGTTGTCAATTTCAATTCTTCCCACATGCTTACTTTTTATAACAACCCACCAATCATTTTTGTCTCTACGCAATGGATATGAAGCGTAATACACTTGTTTAGCATATTGTGCAATAATAAAAGGATCATAACTTCTGTATTTCCTGGTGTGCTTAACTTCAATTATATTATGTTGATGGTCCACCTTTGTGCCTCTATGTGATGGGTCAAACCACTCACACCGAAACAATACAATCTTCTTATTAGGCCAACCTGAATACCTCACTTCAATAATCTCTTGAATGACACCATAATATTTAATAGTTTGACCAGTACCATCAACATCACCTTGTATATAGACACCGCTATTATTTGTTTTCTTGTTCCTAGATACTTCTTCAGTTTGAAACTTAAAACCATTGACACAATACTTATTCATTACCAGTACCTCAAATTGAGGTCCAAGGGCTACTTCTTTCACTAATTGCAAATGTTGGACACTTGAGTATTCATCGTAAACCTACGCGATTATTATTTCAAGTAATATAATTTAGTATAACATGAATATATTATTAAATACTTAGTGATTGCACACTTACATAGTTCCTCAGCCATTTGGAAAATTCTGTATAGATGGCTTCATTACCCCATGTGTTTACGAACAAGCTGATCATTTTACATTCAAGTATTTCGTTAGTTAATGATCACTTATTAGTATGTAATTTAATAACATATTTTTAACACTTACTTGACATATGATTGAATATCTGGACAATTAAGCAAAATATGTGTCACAGCTGATTGTATTTCCATATCAGTGAAGCCTCGCTTTCTACGCTTTTTAGATTCTCGACCATTTTGATTAAAAATTGATATTGGTGGAAATAAAGGATCAATATCGCCTTCATCATTGCGATTGGGCCTGTTTCTCCTACATGACACATCATGACCAAAGTAATAAGAATAAAAATCACATGTTTCTCTCCCAATATGACCTTGAACAAATGATCCTTCGATCCTTCCCCTTTGCTAAATTGTTTGCTTCGAACTACCAATTTTTCTGCATGCATATATGTATATATATGTTAATATATAAAATACTTGGCGAATATATATAACTTAGTGAATATTTCAAATGGATACCTCTCAAATGGATACATCCATCTTGTTTGAACCGGACCTTCGAGGCGGGCCTCTTGTACAAGATGAATTGGAAGATGCTCCATCACATAAAAAAAATCACATGGAAATATCTTCTCCAACTTAGTAGTGGTGACAAGAATATTTTCCTTCATCCTATCTAAACTACTCTCCAACAACTTTCCAGAACACAAATCTTTAAAAAAAAGACTTATCTCTGTGATTGGTTTCCATATCCTTTCGGGTAGATGGCTAAAAGCGATAGGAATTAAAGTTTCCATGAACACATGACAATCATGACTTTTCATACCTATCAATTTTCCTTCATTCATATCTGCCCGCTTTCCTAAATTCGAAGCATAGCCCTCTGGCATCCTCAAATTTTTAACCCACTCAATAATTTCACGTTTCTCATCTAATGTGAATGAAAAGCTGGCTTTGGGCTTAACTATTTTACCATTCTGTAATTCGTACAGCCATAACTCTTTTCTCCTACAATATTCCTTTATGTCCATTCTAGCTTTTGGATTGTCTTTTGTCTTACCCTTAACATCCATCACTGTGTTAAACAAATTGTCAAAGTAATTTTTTTCAATGTGCATCACATCTAGATTATGCCGTAGCAGATTGTCCTTCCAATACGGCAACTCCCAAAATATGCTTTGTTTGGTCCAATTATGTTCAACATCATATTCAGGAAGTCTAGAAGGTGAAGCTTCTGTAACTTTAGGTAATTGAGAAATTCTCTCCCAAATTTGATGCCCTGTGAGTAATGGAGGTGGGGGGTCACTTTCAACCTTATTTTTCCTAAATGCATTTTTCATCTTTCTAAACTCATGGTCCATTGGCAAGAACTGGCGATGACAATCAAACCATGTATTTTTTCTGCCATGCTTTAAAGTGAATGCCTTACTATTTTCCATGCAATACGGACATGCTAGCTTTCCAGCTGTCATCCAACCAGACAACATCCCGTATGCAGGAAAATCATTAATAGTCCACATTGAAGAAGCACGCATGATAAAATTCTGCTTAGTTGATATATCATAAGTCAAAACGTCTTCAAACCACAATTGTTTGAGCTCATCTATCAATGGTTGTAGATAGACATCAATCAAATTTTTTGGATTCCGGGGACCTGGAATAACACAACTTAGAAAGATGTAAGGACTGGTCATCCACATTTCAGGAGGAAGATTATACGGAGTAAGAAATACCGGCCAACATGAATAAGACGAAGCATTATTAGAGAATGGTGTCAAGCCATCTGAACACAACCCCAATCTAACATTTCTTGGTTCACTAGCAAAATCAGGATATACATTATCAAAATACTTCTATGCTTCACCATCAGATGGATGAGACAAGACACCCGACGACCTTCTATATTCACGATGCCATCTCATATGTGGGGCAGACCTCATTGATGCATACAACCTCTTTAATCTAGGAATGAGAGGTAGATAATGCATCGCCTGAACTGGGACCATCTTTCCAGTCGGAGTCCTCTTATAACGAGTATGTCCACAAAATTTACAATTTTCTAATTCACTATCAGTCTTGTAAAACAACATGCATCCATTAACACAACAATGAATTCTATCATACGTCAATCCTAACTTGGACACCAAACGCTTTGCCTGATAGAAGTTCTTTGGTATGTTAAACTCCGGATTAACTAGTTCACCCAAGAGATCAACCATTGAGTCCATAGCAGCATTAGGAATTACATTCCAATCTGATTTAATATTCATTAATTTAACCGCAACTGACAAGGCAGAATGCGGACTCCCTTCACATAGTGGACGACTAGACTCTTCTAATTGATCATAAAAGTGTCTTGCTTCTTCATTAGGAGCTTCACCAAAATATTGTTCCGGTTCCATCCCACCTTGAACCCCGAAAGCATCATTGATCATTTCATGAACTCTATTATGTTCAACCCTATCATGTTCAACTCTAACTTGTTCAACCCTAATTTGGCCATGTGGTGCAACCATATTATATACATCAACAGGCATCGAATTATAAAAGATACCATCCAATCCATCACTTTCTCCATGATCAATCCATACAAAATATCTAGGCTAAATCCATTACGGTACAAATGAACCATAACTCTATCTGGTTTGAAAAATTTTAAGCACTTACATACACTACAAGGACACCTAACCAATCCATTAATCTTGAAAATGTCAAGTGTCATTGTATGTTCAATAAAATTTCTAACACCGTCAATAAACTCAGGTTTCAAACCAGCACCAGTTTCATAATGCATATTATACATCCACAAACGATGATCGATCTACAAAAATATAGATATTCAATTATATTATAAATAAAATTTAATAATAATTTTACTAATAGTAGTCCTAAAACTAGTTTATTATTGACAAAACCACATTATTTAATTTAACTTATTAAAACAACTTAATAACTTTAACTAGTTTAGTTTTAACTTAATTCCAACAACTAAATCCATCAACAAAACCACATTTTTTAATTTAACTTATTTAAAAACTTAACAACTTTAATTAGTTTAGTTTTGACTTAATACAACACTAAATCCACCAACTAAACCACATTATTTAATTTAACTTATTTAAACAACTTAACAACTTGAACTAGTTTAGTTTTGACTTAATTCCAACAACTAAATCCATCAACAAAACCACATTATTTAATGTAACTTATTTAAACAACTTAACAACTTTAACTAGTTTAGTTTTGACTTAATACAACACTAAATCCACCAACTAAACCACATTAATTAATTTAACTTATTTAAACAACTTAACAACTTTAACTAGATTAGTTTTGACTTAATACAACACTAAATCCACCAACTAAACCACATTAATTAATTTAACTTATTTAAACAACTTAACAACTTTATAACTTGAACTAGTTTACTTTTGACTTAATTCCAACAACTAAATCCATCAACAAAACCACATTATTTAATTTAACTTATTTAAACAACTTTAACTAGTTTAGTTTTGACTTAATACAACACTAAATCCACCAACTAAACCACAGTAATTAATTTAACTTATTTAAACAACTTAACAACTTTAACTAGATTAGTTTTGACTTAATACAACACTAAATCCACCAACTAAACCACATTAATTAATTTAACTTATTTAAACAACTTAACAACTTTAACTAGTTTAATTTTGACTTAATACAACACTAAATCCACCAACTAAACCACATTAATTAATTTAACTTATTTAAACAACTGTAACTCTTGAACTAGTTTAGTTTTGACTTAATACAACACTAAATCCACCAACTAAACCACATTAATTTATTTAACTTATTTAAACAACTTAACAACTTTAACTAGTTTAGTTTTGACTTAATACAACACTAAATCCACCAACTAAACCAAATTATTTAATTTAACTTATTTAAACAACTTAACAACTTTAACTAGTTTAGTTTTGACTTAATTCCAACAACTAAATCCATCAACAAAACCACATTTTTTAATCTAACTTATTTCTAAATTTAAAGCTGAGTGTCAACACTAGATGGACACAAATCGATCTTGCAAGAAAATCAATTTTGTCATCAATAGGATCAACTAGTGTTGGTACTCATGCTTAACAAATATATTTTTTCTAAATTTAAAGCTAAGTGTCAACACTAGATGGACACAAATCGATCTTGCAAGAAAATCAATTTTGTCATCAATAGGATCAACTAGTGTTGGTACTCATGCTTAACAAATATATTATTTCTAAATTTAAAGCTAAGTGTCAACACTAGATGGACACAAATCGATCTTGCAAGAAAATCAATTTTGTCATCAATAGGATCAACTAATGTTGGTACTCATGCTTAACAAATATATTATTTCTAAATTTAAAGCTAAGTGTCAACACTAGATGGACACAAATCAATCTTGCAGGAAAATCAATTTTGTCATCAATAGGATCAACTAGTGTTGGTACTTATGCTTAACAAACAATCGATGGACACAAGAATATTATCATAAAATTAAAGCTAAATATCAATACTAGATGGACACAAACACATTATTGAAAACAATTGTACTTGAACTTTAGAAATTTAGAAGCACCAACCTTATCTCCTACTTTGATGAAAGAAGCAATATACTCTTGTATCAACTTTTTTAGATGTTGAGCTTCCTCAATTGCCTAGCACGAAAAGTTCTAAAATTAGTTAAATTTCAAGTTCAAGTTCTAATTCTAAGTTCAAGTTCTAATTTCAAGTTCAAATTCTAATTTCAAGTTCAAGTTCTAAGTTCAAGTTCTAATTTCAAGTTCTAAGTTCAAGTTCAATTTATAATTTCAAGTTCAAGTTTTAATTCTAAGTTCAAGTTCTAATTTCAAGTTCATGTTCAAATTCTAAATTCTAAGTTCAACTTCAATAACTAAGTTTAAGTTCAAGTTCTAGTTCATGTTCAAGTTCTAAGTTTCAAATTCTAAGTTCAAGTTCAAGTTCTAATTCAATACACTAATTAACAAATTCAATACTCAAATTTCAAGTTCTAAGTTCAAGTTCAAGTTCTAATTTCAACATCAAGTTCTAAGTTTAACATCAAATTCTAAGTTCAAGTTCAAGTTCTAATTTCAAGTTCAAGTCAAATTCTAAGTTCAAGTTCAAGTTCAAGTTCTAAGTTCAAATTCAAATTTTAATTTCAAGTTCAAGTTCTAAGTTGAAGTTCAATTTATAATTTCAAGTTCAAGTTCTAATTCTTATTTCAAGTTCTAATTTCAAGTTCATGTTCAAATTCTAAGTTCAACTTCAATAACTAAGTTTAAGTTCAAGTTCTAAGTTCAAGTTCTAGTTCAAGTTCAAGTTCTAAGTTTCAAATTCTAAGTTCAAGTTCAAGTTCAAGTTCAAGTTCTAAATCAATACACTAATTAACAAATTCAATACTCAAATTTCAAGTTCTAAGTTCAAGTTCAAGTTCTAATTTCAACATCAAGTTCAAGTTCTAATTTCAACATCAAGTTCTAAGTTTAACTTCAAACTCTAAGTTCAAGTTCAAGTTCAAGTTCTAAGTTCAAGTCAAAATCTAAGTTCAAGTTCAAATTCTAATTTCAAGTTCAAATACTAATTTCAAGTTCAAGTTCTATTTTCAAGTTCTAAGTTCAATTTCTAATTTCAAGTTCTAAGTTCAAGTTCAATTTATAATTTCAAGTTCAAGTTCAAATTCTAAGTTTCAAGTTCTAATTTCAAGTTCTAAGTTCAAGTTCTAAGTTTAATTTCAAATTCTAAGTTCAAGTTCTAATTTCTACGTTCAAGTTCTAATTTCTACGTTCAAGTTCTAATTCTACGTACAAGTTCAAATTCTAATTTCAAGTTCAAGTTCTAAATTCAAGTTCTAATTCTAATTTCAAGTTCAAGTTCAAGTTATAAGTTCAAGTCAAAATCTAAGTTCAAGTTCTAAGTTCAAGTTCTAATTTCAAGTTCTAAGTTCAAGTTCAATTTATAATTTCAAGTTCAAGTACAAATTCTAATTTCAAGTTCAAGTTCTAACTTTCAAGTTCTAATTTCAAGTTCTAAGTTCAAGTTCTAAGTTCAAGTTCTAAGTTTAACTTCAAATTCTAAGTTTAAGTTCAAGTTCTAATTTCAACATCAAGTTCAAGTTCTAATTTCAACATCAAGTTCTAAGTTTAACTTCAAATTCTAAGTTCAAGTTCAAGTTCTAAGTTCAAGTTCAAGTCAAATTCTAAGTTCAAGTTCAAGTTCTAAGTTCAAGTTCAAATTCTAATTTCAAGTTCAAGTCAAAATCTAAGTTCAAGTTCAAATTCTAATTTCAAGTTCAAGTTCTAAGTTCAAGTTCTAATTTCAAGTTCTAAGTTCAATTTCTAATTTCAAGTTCTAAGTTCAAATTCAATTTATAATTTCAAGTTCAAGTTCTAATTCTAATTTCAAGTTCTAAGTTCAAGTTCTAATTTCAAGTTCTAAGTTCAAGTTCAATTTATAATTTCAAGTTCAAGTTCAAATTCTAAGTTCAAGTTCAAATTCTAATTTCAAGTTCAAGTTCTAAGTTCAAGTTCTAATTTCAAGTTCTAATTCTAATTTCAAGTTCAAGTCAAAATCTAAGTTCAAGTTCTAATTTCAAGTTCAAGTTCAAATTCTAAGTTCAAGTTCAAATTCTAATATCAAGTTCAAGTTCTAAGTTCAAGTTCTAAGTTCAAGTTCTAAGTTCAAGTTCTGATTTCAAGTTCTAAGTTCAAGTTCAATTTATAATTTCAAGTTCAAGTTCAAATTCTAAGTTCAAGTTCAAATTCTAATTTTAAGTTCAAGTTCTAAGTTTAACTTCAAATTCTAAGTTCAAGTCAAAATCTAAGTTCAAGTTCTAAGTTCAAGTTCAAATTCTAATTTCAAGTTCAAGTTCTAATTTCAAGTTCTAATTTCAAGTTCTAAGTTTAAGTTCAATTTATAATTTCAAGTTCAAGTTCTAATTCTAAGTTCAAGTTCAAATTCTAATTTCAAGTTCAAGTTCTAAGTTCCAGTTCTAATTTCAAGTTCTAATTCTAATTTCAAGTACAAGTTCAAGTTCTAAGTTCAAGTCAAAATCTAAGTTCAAGTTCTAATTTGAAGTTCTAAGTTCAAGTTCAATTTATAATTTCAATTTCAAGTTCAAATTCTAAGTTCAAGTTCAAATTTTAATTTCAAGTTCAAGTTCTAAGTTTAACTTCAAATTCTAAGTTCAATTTCAAAATCTAAGTTCAAGTTCAAATTCTAATTTCAAGTTCAAGTTCTAAGTTCAAGTTCTAATTTCAAGTTCTTAGTTCAAGTTCAATTTATAATTTCAAGTTCAAGTTCTAATTCTAAGTTCATGTTCTAATTTCAAGTTTATGTTCAAATTCTAAGCTCAACTTCAATAACTAAGTTTAAGTTCAAGTTCTAAGTTGAAGTTCTAGTTCAAGTTCAAGTTCTAAGTTTAACTTCAAATTCTAAGTTCAAGTTCAAGTTCTAATTCAATACACTAATTAACAAATTAAATATTCAAATTTCAAGTTCTAAGTTCTAGTTCAATTTCTAAGTTCAAGTTCAAGTTCTAATTCTAAGTTTAAGTTCTAATTCTAAGTTCAAGTTCAAGTTCAAATTTCAACATCAAGTTCTAAGTTTAACTTCAAATTCTAAGTTCAAGTTCAAGTTCTAAGTTCAAGTCAAAATCTAAGTTCAAGTTCTAATTTCAAATTCTAAGTTCCAGTTCAATTTATAATTTCAAGTTCAAGTTCTAATTCTAAGTTCAAGTTCAAATTCTAATTTCAAGTTCAAGTTCTAAGTTTAACTTCAAATTCTAAGTTCAAGTTCAAGTTCTAAGTTCAAGTCAAAATCTAAGTTCAAGTTCAAATTCTAATTTCAAGTTCAAGTTCTAAGTTCAAGTTCTAATTTCAAGTTCTAAGTTCAAGTTCAATTTATAATTTCAAGTTCAAGTTCAAAGTTCTAAGTTCAAGTTCAATTTATAATTTCAAGTCAAAATCTAAGTTCAATTTCTAAGTTCAAGTTCAAGTTCTAAATTCAAGTTCAAGTTCTAAATTCAAGTTCAAGTTCTAGGTTCAAGTTCAAGTTCTAAATTCAAGTTCAAGTTCAAGTTCTAAGTTCTAAGTTCAAGTTCGAGTTCAAGTTCAAGTTCTAAGTTCTAAGTTCAAGTTCAAGTTCAAGTTCAAGTTCAAGTTCTAATTTCAAGTTCAAGTTCTAAGTTCAAGTTCAAATTCTAAGTTCAAGTTCAAGTTCTAAGTTCAACTTCAAATTCTAAGTTCAAGTTCAAGTTCTAAGTTCAACTTCAAATTCTAAGTTCATGTTCTGAGTTCAAGTTCAAGTTCTAATTTCAAGTTCAAGTTCAAGTTCTAATTTCAAGTTCTAAGTTCTAAGTTCAAGTTCAAGTTCAAGTTCAAGTTCAAGTTCAAAGTTCAAGTTCAAGTTCAAGTTCAAGTTCTAAGTTCAAGTTCAAGTTCAAGTTCAAAGTTCAAGTTCAAGTTCAAGTTCAAGTTCAAGTTCTAAATTCAAGTTCTAATTTCAAGTTCAAGTTCCAAGTTCAAGTTCAAGTTCAAGTTCAAGTTCAAGTTCAAGTTCTAAGTTCAAGTTCAAGTTCTAAGTTCAAGTTCAAGTTCTAATTTCAAGTTCAAGTTCTAAGTTCAAGATCAAATTCTAAGTTCAAGTTCAAGTTCTATGTTCAACTTCAAATTCTAAGTTGAAGTTCAAGTTCTAATTTCAAGTTCAAGTTCTAAGTTCAAGTTTAAGTTCTAATTTCAAGTTCAAGTTCTAAGTTCACGTTCAATTTCTAAGTTCACGTTCAATTTCTAAGTTCAACTTCAAATTCTAAGTTCATAACATTCAAACATTCATCATCTAAATTCATGACATTCAAACATTCATCATCTAAATTCATGACATTCAAACATTCATCATCTACTCATAACACTTCAATTACTAATTTCTAACTTCAAATTAACACTTTACTAACTAGTCCTAAAATCAAATCCAAAAAAATCCCAATTCAATCTCAAATTACATATTCTCAAGTTTAAACTAGTCCTAAAATACAAAATGCTAATTCTTCACCAACTAACCATGCCCAATTTAAAATGCCCTTTTTTTTAAAAAAAAAACCCTGAAATAAAAATCTTCAATTATCTATACCTAACTAACAATAATCAAATCAAATTAACAATTGAATAACACAACCCAACAAACAAAAACAATAATATACTAACAAACAATCAATTATAATCACTAGAATTAAAGTTAAGTATCAATACTAGATGGACACAAACACATTATTGAAAATAATTGTACTTGAACTTTAGAAATTTAGAAGAACCAACCTTAGTCTTGTATTAACTTTTTTAGATGTTCAGCTTCCTCAGTTGCCTAGTACGAAAAGTTCTAAAATTAGTTAAATATAAACTTCAAATCCAAGAATATTAGTTATATATATATTCAAGTTTTATAACTTCAAGTTTTCAATTCAAGTTCATATCTAATTTCTAAACTTAATTAGTTATATATTCAAGCTAATTAGTTCCAAGTTCAAGTTCTAATTTAAAGTTCAAATCTAAGTTCAACTTCAAATTCTAAGTTCAAGTTCAAGTTCAAATTCTAATTTCAAGTTCAAGTTCAAATTCTAAGATCAAGTTCTAATTTCAAGTTCAAGTCTAAGTTCAACTTCAAAATATTCTTTGTTTGGTCTAATTAAGTTCAATTAGTTCAAGATCTACAAAGTTAAAGCTTAATTAATTAATCAATACTAATTAATTAAGTTCAAATTAAGTTCAAGTTCTAGTTAATTAGTTGATCAAAATTAAGTTTATATTAATTCCTAATTAAGTTTTCAAGTTATTATAAATTAGTTAAAGTTTAGTATAGTTCTAATAAATTTATATTAAGTTCAAATTAATTAAGGTCAATAAGATTTTCAAGTACTACAAGATTCTAATTAAGTTCAACTAAAATCCAAGTTCTAATAAGAATAAAATTTAAGTTCTAATAATAAATTAAAGTCAACAACATTTCAAGTTCATATTCCTAATTAAGATCAATTTATAGGAAATTCAAGTTATAATTAATTATAAGTTCTAATTAAGTTGTAATTCAAATCCCTAAAATTACACATTATCACAAAATTTAAACTAAGTATCAATACTAGATGGACACAAACACATTATAAAAAGATATTGTACTTCAACTTTAGAAATCTAGAAACACCAAACCTTATCTCCTACTTTGATGAAAGAAGCTTGTATCAACTTTTTTTGATGTTGAGCTTCCTCAGTTGCCTAGCCCGCAAAATCAACCCTTTCAACACTTGAAAACGATTTAATAATTATTAGTTACTACATGGCACAAACACACAGCAGCATCGAGATTCGTCAACTGCCTATTTCCTAAATGTGAGCCAATTTGAAAACAAGCATCAACATAGAAAAAGAAAGAACACCCACATGAATAGATATCTTTTTGGAATTCAAACTTTAACATTAGTCATATTGGAATACATACTTTTCAAAAATAAAGCCGCATTTCAGTGAGTATTTTTGGCTTTACGGTAATGTATGTATAGAGTAGCCACCAAAAGTCAATCTCTGTCCGTTGACCAGTCTATATTTTCACAGCAAATATAAATATAAATAGGCAGATATAAAGACCCACATGAATAGATTGGAGAAGAATGAATTAAAATTAATCAAGTAAGATAAACTTACCCTCTTAATCCGTCACTGCAGCAGTGAGTTTTGATGTATACTCCCTCTGTTTGTAGCTGCTGTCAGAGTTTGCTGCTGCTGCCACCCACGCGTTGCTACTGCCGCCTATGCGCTGCTGTTGTGACCTGTTGTTATTGTTGCTGATTGAGGCGGCGCACCGGTCAAGATGGTGGCGCGACCTGTTGTTGCAGCGCCGGTCGGGAGTGAGAAAGGGGTGCGGCTGAGCTGGGTTCGTTAGTCGGAAAGGGGAGAGGAGAGGGGAACAGAGGAGGCGGCGACTGCTCAGAGCCTGCCTCTTTGTGCGACTCGTCGGAGCTATTGGAGACGAGAGAGGCCTCGCTGCGGCTGCTCTTCTTTGAGAGGAGGAAAAGAATGAACAATATTTAAGGATTTGAGTCTTTTAGATTGAAAAATAGAAAAGTGGGGAAGATTCAATCTGACCATTGATTAGATGAAGATGGCCGACTAGGATTTGATCTCGAATTTTGATAGATGGTTGAGATTAAATGGAAATTAGAGTCTTGAAAAATATTGAGACAAGAATAGGCTAAATTTGAAATCAACAAGTGGCTATAATTGAAATAAAGAATTTGAATTGAAGTAGCTAGAATTGAAACAGATTGAATAAGAAAGGACTAGAATTGAAATACAATCGAATATATTAGGCTACGAGTTAAATGATTTGAGAGAAGATTAAGGAGATGTTATTCAATTAATAAAATATTACACATATTAAAGATTTTTCATATAATTAAACACACCTAAATTTTAAAAACATTTAAATAAATAAGTAAAGTAATTATTTCGAGTTTAACTATCGATAAATATAATAATTTAATAATAATTTTTATAAATTATTGCATACTAAAATATATAATTTTTAGCCAAAATCGATTACAATTTTAAACCCGAAATATGTTTTGAAAATACGTTTTAATCGAATAGCACTTTCGAAAGGGTTGTAGGTCAATCAAATTGGGTGTCAACAAATATCACAAAATCATCACTCACCGAATGAGGTCGATTTATATATATATATATATAATACATTAAATTTAATAAATTTAATTTATCGATCAAGTTAATTTTATAAATTTAAATTATATAACTCCTAAATATATAAATTTAATTTTATTGATCAACAAAAGTTTATCAATATCAAATATATATATAATTTAACTACACATCAACATAATTTTAATTTAATAAATTTAATTTATCGATCAAGTTAATTTTATAAATTTAAATTATATAACTCCTAATAATATAAATTTAATTTTATTGATCAACAAAAGTTTATCAATATCAAATTTAATATATAAATCTCATTCAATTGATCATCCATATTTCTTTAATTGATAATGTATTTCATATCTAAACCACTAGTAACTAAGACTTGATTTGTTAAACTACTCGAGGAGTATATAATTAAAAAAAATAAAAAATAAAATAATAATAATAATAATAATAATAAAATAATAAAATAATAATAATAATAATAATAATAATAATAATAATATATATAATTTAACTACACATCAACAGAAGTTTAATTTAATAAATTTAATTTATCGATCAAGTTAATTTTATAAATTTAAATTATATAACTCCTAATTATATAAATTTATAATTTTATTGATCAACAAAAGTTTATCAATATATATATATATATATAAAATTTAACTACACATCAATAGAAGTTTAATTTAATAAATTTAATTTATCGATCAAGTTAATTTTATAAATTTAAATTATATAACTCCTATATATATAATTTAACTACACATCAACATAAGTTTAATTTAATAAATTATATTTATCGATCAAGTTAATTTTATAAATTTAAATTATATAACTCCTAATTATATAAATTTAATTTTATTGATCAACAAAAGTTTATCAAAATCAAATGTAATATATAAATCTCCTTGAATTGATCATCGGTATTTCTTTAATTGATAATGTATTTCATATTTAAACCACTAGTATATAAGACTTGATTTGTTAAACTACTCGAGGAGTATATAATTAATCAATGTATTTCATACTCCGATAAAGTATCATTTACATGTCATCATAATTAGGAGGTGATCACTACACTTAACATCCATTCAATTAGATCAAACGTATATAATAATACTATCTCGCATTTCATACTCGAATGGATTATATGTTACCTCTTCACCTCTACATCATGACATCAGATATTAAGTTCATGATTAGACGTCAGACTAATATAATTTGTACATTACTCTAGAAATATAAGTATAATTATCTCCTAATTCATATCAACGTAGTTTCATACTCTAAATATGGATTATAGATGTTTTTTTTATTTATTCCACGAATTCTAACTTTTTATTTATAAAAGTATACAAAATTGTTACACTTTTTGAACAATTAATTGTAGGTGTAAAATGAAATTTTAGTATTATGCACAATAGCAAAATTATGATTATTAATAGGAATATTTTAAACAAACCGACCTCCAGATGTCGCTTTTATTAAAAGTAATTAGATTTAATAAAAAATACCGACGTCATGAGGTCGGTATCACATTAAATTTTAAGATAAATAAAAGTAATCATGTTAATTAAATAATATTGACATCGGGAGGTCGGTATTTTATATTAAATTACTTTTTAACTTGTATAAAACCGTCATTCGGAAGACGATTTATTTAAAGTTGATTGAAAATATTAATTTATTACATACTATTTAATTTTACCGACCTCCGGAAGTCGGTGTTATAATTTTTTTGTTTTTTATTTTACACAAAATCATCCTCCGGAAGACGATTTAAATAAAATTAAATCAAAATATTTCTCAATTTTGTTTTTTATATTTAATTGAGAAAATAATACAGACATCAAGAGGTCGGTTTTTATTGTAATTCATTTTCTGGGAAAAATTCCGACTTCTTGAGGTCGGAATTTGGTTTTTCCGCTTTATTTTGCATAAGTAGTCGGTTTTCATATCAATGTAATTTCATTGTATACAAAATTGTTATAGGTGTAAAATGAACCGACCTCCGAATGTCGCTTTTAAAAGTAATAGATGAAATAAAAATACCGACCTCCGGATGTCGCTTTTAAAAGTAATAGATGAAATAAAAATACTGACCTCCGGATGTCGCTTTTAAAAGTAAAAAATACAGACCTCCGGATGTCACTTTAATTAATAGTAATTAGAAAAAATACCGACTTCATGAGGTTGGTATTTTAATTACATACTATTAATTTTACTGACATTCGGAAGTCGGTATTATAACCGACATCAAGAAGTTGGTTTTTATGCAAAATAACCAAATTCGAAATTTTTCCCAGAAATAAAAACCGACCTCTTGATGTCGGTATTATTTTCTCAATTAAATATAAAAAATACCGACCTCATGAGGTCGATATTTTTTATTAATTTATTTTTTACATACTATTTAATTTTACCGACATACAGAAGTCGGTATTATTTTATATTTAATTGAGATTTATTTGTTTAATACCGACATCAAGAGGTCGGTTTTTCTTGTAATTCATTTTTTCCGGGAAAAATTCTGACCTCCAGAGGTCGGAATTTGGCTTTTCCGCTTTATTTTGCATAAAAACCGACTACTTGTAAATATAGACCTCCGGAGGTCGGAAATTACCGACCTCCATTTGAGGTCGAAAATTTTTAGGTCGGTATTCACTATTTTTTTAGTAGTGTTTTTCGGTTTTAAGTGAACTAATACTATGTCGTTTTACCCAAGCCTAGGACCCTATATAAGTGATTTTAACCCCAAAACTCACCCATTCAAGTCATTATTTCCAAAACCCAAAAGAAATCCCAAAGTTTTTTCTCTCAAATATTTCTCTCTCTAGAACCTGAAGAAGAAGAAAGAGTTGGAGCTAGGATCAAGGTCAAGTCTCCATTCCTCAACCATTTGTGGGTTTTGTTATCAAGGTATGGTGACTTTTCATCCATCGAATTCTTTCTTCCATTATCACGACCCGATTTCTCAAGTCATGATGGCACCTACTATAACCCACCAGCAGGTAAGCCAACCCGTAACCCGGAACAACAAGTAATGGGTCTAAGGGTAGAAATTAAACAAGAGTAGGAAAATAATAATATAAACAGGCGGAAGCAACCCAAAACATATATACAAATAAAGATCCCTCCCAGAACCTGGAAGTCACCAGTACAGAGCTACTACAAAATGAGTACAAGTCCCAAAACTGGACAACAGAGACTGGACTGTCTCGAAAGGAAGAAGACAAGTCTATATATACAGATGTAGACTGAAATAGTACAAAACGCCGTGTGCTCACCCCCGTCTCCAGATAAGTCTACTCCAAGCTCGATCAACGCTGGCTACTAGTGCTCGGACCTGCATCACAAAATAGATGCAGAGCGTAGCATCAGTACCAAAACAACAGGTACCCAGTAGGCATCATAGGCCGACTGAGCAAGATAAGCAAAAGTGAACTGAAATGCAAATAAAGGGTCACATCAAGTGCAAATAGTAGTAAATGGGGGTATGTACACGAGCGTACAGGCAACAAAGACAAGTAATCTAACTAACTCCGCCGGGCTCCCATAAACCCGACGGGTACGCTCGTGCACAATAAAAGAAACCACCTGCACGGACCCCCATAAGCCCGGCAGATGCATCGGCAGTTAAAGTAAAATAATGGAGCTAGAAGGTCTATCACAATATTACTAATTTCCGGACTTTTAACTGAACCATTCCCAATCATATTCCAGGATCTCATTACGTCCCGGACTTTAATCGGAATCTCTCCAACCTCCAAAACCTCAACCTACAGATGAGAGTAATCAAGACTAAACTGAAGCTTTAGTGAGGAATTGAGAATATACCACGTGCAAGCTGGACCACGGACTCGAACCGGGTACTATAGCTAATGAGTCAACCTATATGGGCTGGACCACAGACTCAAACCGGGTGCTGTAGCCAAAGGTCGGGCACAGGTGGGCTGGACCACAGACTCGAACCGGGTACTGTAGCCAAAACCAGATCACAGGTAAGCTGGACCACGGACTCTAACCGGGTACTGTAGCTAAGCCTGGACATAAGTAAGCTGAGTTACCGACTATCAGACTCAAGTCTGCTATATCAGTCTACAAGGAGCTGACCGTCCGAAACGACGTCGGAAAAAGTTCTACTACCCAACGACATCCGAAATCTTGCAAGTCTATGGCAACACTAGTCTAAGCCTAGACTAAGGCCAAACATACTTCAAATCAATATTATCATATACACCACAAGATATGGATATTCAATAATATCAAGAGACATGCTGTCATAATCCAACACTTTCTCGAAATAAGGTCTAAGGCAGGAATTATAGAAATTTAGCATGCTCGACACCCGAATCCCTCCATACTCAAGCAAATCAATAAATAATTGCCTAAACATGCTCAATCTCACGAGAGAAAGCCATAGCCTACCTGAAAGCCGACCACGCGTGCTCCAACTCACGGTACCAGATCTTTTCCCCTCCGAACGGTCTCCAAATGCTTCCCCACTAACAAAAGGTTAATCACCTCGTCATTACGAATATATTGACACTAAAATTATATTTTTCGGAGACGGACCAAAAATCGGGTCTAAAACGGGATTGTGGGGCCCACAATTGGAATCTCGAAAACGAATCCGTGAAAACGTCCCAAATACCTTACTAAACTAATACTCCAAAATTTAGCACAAACAGATGCCTTAAAACATAGCAAATCAACCACAACAATTAAAATGGGCAGCCCCTTGATCACCAATTTCTGGAAAAACGAGACCCTTTCAACCCAAACAGATTATACCACGACGATCCTTGCGAAAAACTCTACAAGTTAGCCTCAAGAATGACTCAAAACGGACCTAAGATGATCAAGATCTCACATTTCAAAATTCAACAACAATTCAATCCGGAAATCACCCTGCAGTGGCTAAAATCGATTCCTTACCTCAAATGAACCTCCCCTCACGTTTCTGAGATCACCGCTAGATTCCCCACGAGATTCTCTTGAAGTTGCCTTTTGAAGCACCTAATTTGGACTCAAAATGAAGGAGCAATCTTAAGTTGAAGTTGAAGGAAAAAAATGGACGAAAATCGTCCTAAATCTGGAAATTTCCAGATTTCCATCGCCGCCACGTGGCGTCGCGTGGCTCTGCCAAGTCACCGCCGCGTCAAAATTCTACAACCCTTCAAACTTAAATTTGATGTTTCGGACTCGTTCGGAGTCGGAAAAATACAAACCATATATGGAATCTGATTGGAAACGATATTTCGGACTCAACGGTGAAGGCGGAATTTCCATTTGGAGATACTTCGATGAAAAGTGGGTCCCACACCCAGTATCGTTTGAGCCAGATTCCACAACTGCCATCTAAAGCCTCGGGAAGTGAACAAGGGTCGTTCTCGACCAAAATCGATCTTCCGAAGCTAACCTAGCTGTCAGAATTTTCATCTGAGCACGACTTCCAAGAAGGTTGACCAAAGTCAACTTTTCAAGTTATAAAAATCTCCAAAACAGGGAAACGGGCCTAAAACCCAAACGAACGACCAGGCGACCGAACAGTCAGTGCCAGCAAGTCATAAATGACTTGGGGTCGCTACAGGAATGCTCTATACGAGGAAAGAATTCTTTAATTTAAAAATGACCTGGAGGGTCATTACAATATCCACTACTAAAAGAACTTTCGTCCGCGAAAGAAAAGATCAAGAAGTACCTGAAGGCTCAAACAAGCCGGGAAACTGCTCTCGCATCTCCTGCTCGGTCTCCCAGGTAGCCTCCTCGACTGGACGATGCCTCCAACGGACCTTAACAACATGAATGGCTCTCGAGCGCAATCTCCTCACATCTCTGACTAGAATGGCAACTGGCTCCTCTACAAATGTCAAATGATCATCCAACTCGACTGCATCATACTGGAGCACATGGGACTCATCAGGAACATACCGCCGCAGCATCGAAACATGAAACACTGGGTGGATGGCTGAAAATACTGGAGGTAGGGCCAACTCATAAGCAACCTCCCCAACTGTCCGGAGTATCTCAAAAGGTCCAATGTACCTGGGGCTAAGCTTGCCCCGCCTCCCAAACCTCATCACGCCCTTCATGGGCGACACACGGAGGAATACCCGGTCACCAACAGAGAATCTCAAAGGTTGACGCCTCTGATCAGCATAACTCTGGTGCCTACTCTGAGCCGTCCTGAGCCTATCCTGAATCACCCTCACCTGATCCAGGGCCTCCTGAAGCAAATCTGTACCACGCGGCCTAGGCTCTGTAGACTCAAACCAACCCACTGGAGAGCGACAACGCCTACCATATAAGGCCTCGAATGGGGCCATCTGAATACTCGAGTGGTAGCTGTTGTTGTACGCAAACTCCGCCAAAGGCAAGAACTGGTCCCACTGACCTCCAAAATCCATAACACAGGCCCGCAACATATCCTCAAGGACCTGAATAGTACGCTCTGACTGACCATCCGTCTGTGGGTGAAATGCTGTGCTAAGGTGGACACGGGTTCCCAACTCCTTCTGAAAAGCCCTCCAAAAGCTGGAAGTGAACTGTGAACCCCGATCTGAAATGATAGAAACAGGTACACCATGAAGACGAACTACCTCTCGAATATAGATACGAGCCAACCTCTCGGCACTGAAGGTAGTATGAACAGGAAGGAAGTGTGCTGACTTGGTCAATCGATCCACGATGACCCAAATGCTGTCAACACCTCTAGAAGTCCGAGGCAACCCCACAACGAAGTCCATAGTGATACGCTCCCACTTCCACTCCGAAATGGGTAATCTCTGGAACTCGCCACCAGGCCTCAAATGCTCGGCCTTTACCTGCTGGCAGCACAAGCAACAGGAAACAAAGTCAACAATATCTCTCCTCATGCCACTCCACCAGTAATGCTGCCTCAAATCACGATACATCTTCGCTGTGCCCGGATGGATAGAGTATCTAGACTCATGGGCCTCAGAAAGTATCAACTGTATCAAATCTCTAACTCTTGGAACACAGATGCGGCCGGCAAATTTCAACACTCCATCAGGATCTAAGGTAGCTGACCACCATCACCCGCTAACACTCGATCTCTAAGGGCCACCAAAGTATCATCCTCAAACTGGCAACCACGGATCCTATCAAGCAAAGAAGACTGAACTCCCATAAAGGCCAAGACGCGTCTAGAATCTGAGATATCCAACCGAACCATGCTATTAGCTAAAGG